>NW_026068078.1:2930105-2931727 GCF_014885135.2 Alexandromys fortis | reverse complement strand
CCCTGACAGCGTCTATGTATTTCCTTGCCTTTTTGGCCATTATCTCTGCTCCTCAGAGGGTGGAGGGAGTTTCCTATTGGGCGTATGTCCCGAATCCCCCTATTTTACAACCCGTGGGGTGGTTAGATCCTGAGCCTTTGAAAGTGTTAACCAATGATTCAATGAGAATGGGTTGAACATGGGGAGATGAGAGGGTTACGTTGAGAAGGTACAAGCCAGGATACAGGTATTGAGCTTAGCCCATAAATGACTCCACCTTGAGTACAGAGGCTGATAAATACAGGCTGGTGACTAAGCTGAGGTTCCTAAAAGATAGAGAGCAACTGCAGCAGGGAACGGGTGTTAAGGATAACAATGGTAAAATGCTGATCTGTAACAACAGGACAGACATGACAATAGAATGCTCTGCCCAAAATCTTTGTGATACTGTAAAAAAGAGGAAAGAATCAAAAATGGACAGAGGGTTTCAAAACTCTGCAGAGTTTATAGATTCAATATAGATGATAAATAAAAAAGCTTGTTAATAATGCAAAGTAGGGTTCAAATGAAAGGTTTCCTTTGTTAAATGAAGGGTAGACTAGAAAAAAATTGGTTCTTATGCAAGAAGAGGCCTTTAAATTGGTATCATTCCTATTGTAAAGGCAGGTACAGGTTAGATATGAAAGGAGAATGGATGATCTAGATAATTTTTAATTATGGAGAAGCAAATGCGACAGATAAAGTTGTATTTGGTTTGGGGAATCTTTTATATGGAGAACTGCAAGTAAGATTGGCAAAGAGCAATAAATACAGGGTTGGTTGTATTGTTCTGTGCTTAAGGAAGGAAAAGAAAAATAATAAGGCTAGCGTGAGAAGGTAAAAAAGAAAAGGACAGTCTTACGTTAGGCCAATTAAATATCCACACCAGTGACACTAAAGGCTGCAAAGAGAGAGAATAAACATGATTAATTCCATGAAAAAAAAAGCATGGCCTGAGTAGTACAATCAAAGGAAAAAGGAAAGGTGGCAAGAGTCTAAAGAGGAGCAAGGTTATAGAGTTGTGAGCACCTAGGAAAGGTTGGTGATTCTTTATCAAAGGGCAAGGCATGATGATGACAGGTCAATAAAAGAGTTGTGACCAAAAATGACTATATGTACCTTGGTAAAAATAGGGTTTTAGGATGGTTAGGGGTGAAATAAGGCAGTAGCTGCTCCAAATAACACTAATTGGGCCACTACAACAAGGATCTTGAGGACAAAGGTATAATCTCTACACAGGTACCTTGCTTTTTAATTGCAGAGGAAGAAATGAAAAGGTCAGTAACTCTAAAGACCCAGACTAACAGAAGACTTGAGTGATGCTGTAGGGAAGATACGATGAGAAACGGGGGGTTAAAAAGAGTAGCTTTCACAGGCAGACTAGGATCAGGGCATGTTCTGTGTGAAAGAATAAACAGTTGGAAAGGAAGGAGGTGTCTAAAAAGAGACGGTGTGTGACTAGGAAGCACCAAGATGCTTGAGTGAGGACACCAAATGGTCACCACTAGGAAGTGAGAACTGTGATATAGGAGAAAGAAGACCTGAGAGAAGAGGGGTCCACTGCAGTGATTCTTAACGGGGGGGGGGGGGGGGGGGGGGGGGGG
>NW_026068078.1:2924207-2926162 GCF_014885135.2 Alexandromys fortis | reverse complement strand
TATATATCTCTTCCAGCCTGGCTATATTCTGCCCTGCCATAGGCCAAGGCAACTTTTTTATTAACCAATGGTAATAGAGCATACCCACAGCATATGGAAGATAATTCCACATCAATCCAATGATTGCAGTCAAACAACCTCTTTCAGAACAGTACCAGTGACTATCAGGAAACAAAAGGGTACAAACGTGGCCTGAAAGAGCACACATACACCAATTAATGCCCGATGTGTGACCTTCCTTTTCCTGACCTACTATGGTGTCACACGTTTCTCAGGATGTTATGACGCCTTGTAAATGAGAAGTGTCCATTTCTATGTAACAATGGGTGGCAGACCTGTGGACAGACGCTGTGCATAGGAAATAGAAAGACACAATTGTGATGATCTCCATAGAGCTGCAGTAACCCTTCCTCTTCTAGGTGATCAAGTGCAAAGCAGCTGTGCTATGGGAGACCAAGAAGCCCTTCTCCATTGAGGACATAGAAGTCGCACCCCCCAAGGCCCATGAAGTTCGCATTAAGGTAACGTCTCTTTCTACCTTCTAAAATGTTAGGTTTGAAAAACTCAGAAAATACTACATAGATGCGTCCAGATGCCCATTAACATCCTGTTTCATATGCTCACCCCGACATGAATGAGTCTGTTGCTGAGCCTAGCTATTGACCTCAGCCGCTGAAAGTACAAAGTTTAACATAATCCCCGAAAAATTTTTTATGTTCATGAGTTTGTAAAGTGCTAAAATCCTGAGTCCTAAAGCAATTAATATTAGGTAATTAGGTAATATTAAGTAATTTCTTGGTGCTCATTGTTTAGCTCTAACTCCATAACAATGTATACATTTTGTATGTTGTATAAACTACATTTTTAGGGTCCCTTAATTCACAGGATGATCCTTGATGCTTAAGCTATTTAACTGGGAAAAGATAGAAAAGCATGGGAAAAATCTTGGACCTATATCGAATCAGAAGCAAAAGGGATTGTTAGCAGGCTCCTCAGAACCACAATTCAGATTAGGTGTACTAAACCTTCTCAATCGCTATCACGGCTCAACAAACTCTATCGCTAATCTGTAGATGGTGGCCACCTCAGTCTGTCGCTCGGATGATCACGTGGTTTCTGGAAACTGTACTACGCCACTTCCTGCAGTTCTAGGCCACGAGGGAGCTGGTATTGTGGAGAGTGTCGGAGAAGGGGTGACTTCTGTCAAACCAGGTACAGAATTCTTTACCCTCAGGGTTTGTGCTTTCTCTCTGATTGATGCAAGCACATCCATCAAAAAAAAAAGAAGCCCAAGGAGACTTGAAATCTGGCACAAGGTCACAGGGTTTCCACCCCTTCCTCCCTGCATGCCTCTGTCCTGGGCATCCAATCATGTCTTTTCTCTTTCAACATCTATTTATCATCTACTAGGTGTCAGGCACCGAGTGAGAGTCTCCACCATGATCTTCAGAGTTCATCGTCTGCTAACTTCCACTTCAGTGTCCCTGAGCACCAGGGACTTTTCAGGATCCAAACAAACCTACAAATGGGGCAAAGGCAAGACCTGCAGATCCAGGTTCTGAGTGCCTAGATGTAGGGAAGCTGCTCTGTGCTGAGTTCAGAGACCCGACTGTTCGCCGGGCTTCAGGATGCCTCTCCTGTAGGATGTCGTAGGTTTAACCGCATTGCATCCCCATGATGGTTTCCTCTTCATTATATGCTCTTCCTTCTCTGATATAGAAGAATAATACAATATAAGAGGAAACTCCAGCAGGAAAAACATGGCCAAAGGCCTCCAAACACAAACACCATTGTATTATCTCTAGTTGGGCTGAAGGTGGTGGTTTGCACATTGCTTTTTACTTTATTCATGTTTTTATTTTAACTTTGTTTGTGTTTGGAGGTAAAGGTTGATTAAAAATAAATTTTCTGTGGTGTCATCACACATTCATTTTATCTGTGAAGCATAGTGATGA
>NW_026068078.1:2910411-2919477 GCF_014885135.2 Alexandromys fortis | reverse complement strand
ATCCACGAAGTAATCCAGGAAATGACCGATGGAGGGGTGGACTTCTCCTTTGAAGTAATTGGTCGCATTGACACCATGGTAGGTTCTGTGGCATGTCTTGAGATCTGTCCTTCTGCCATCCATAATGTGCTCCAGACAGCAATAAAGAAATCTCATGCAGAAAGCTATTTTAGATGGTAATTTTCCATCTCCTGTTTCTACTCATATTGATTAATTCTGACACACCTTTCGACTTGTAAGTTCTACAAATTTGTCTGAAGTAATAATCCTCCATTAATACAGGAAAGCTTTTCATTGAGTTTTTTTTCCCTAAAAATCAATTCATCAAGGGAATTTAAAAACAATTTATGGACCTAATGGATGAATATTTTTTCCACATTCTTAATATTATATAATATGTGAAATTAACTATTATGAAAAACATTTTCAAGTCTCATCATGTGGCCAAAAGGAATAATGAGTAATATGAAGCCAAGTATTATTTCATTAGCATCAAACATGTACAGGAGTGGCTGCTTTAATGGATCACCATGTTTTCATCTCAGAGACGGCACTGTACCAGGCAACAAAAACACCCAGATCTACATGTTGGAGTAAATACTTTTCAAAATAAAATTCATGGATTCTGTCGTTGCCCGTAAATTTAGGAGATACAAATATTGGTTCTCTGTCTCTTCTCCCTCCCACCACTCTCGCACCCAGGGACTTGAATCTACCGGACTCTGCCACTTCTATCTTCTCTTCCAATAACCAAAAAAACAAAAACAAAAAACAGAAAAGAAAAGAGATGCACATTTTTGTAGGGTTATTTATGATCTACATGACATAGTGCATGTAAAATACTTACCACGGAGCCAGCTGCCATGGGGTAAGCGCTCAATTAAGTCAGCTGGCGATAATGATAAGAAAGGCTCTTGCCAAGCTTACAGTGCTTAAACTTTTGAAATGAATATTATCTATATAGTTGCAAACACCATACATTACTAAGTATGTAACTTCTCCAGTACATATCAGCCACCCTAAGACCTCTGGCGTTCTAGAGAAGCATCCCCAGAGACCTAAAGAATCACCATTACTGAGGTCCTCCAAAAAGCCTTGGCAGAGTTGGAAATAGAGAATGGGAATGGTGCCCTGAGATCGACATTCTTCTCAGCCTCGAACTGAGACAAGATGTCAAGAGAAGCTAGCGTCTCCTCTGTGGGTGGGGAGCCTTCAACTCTCAGGGTTCTGGCTTTCCCATGGTCATCCTCCTATGTGATTTCCTAGACAGTCTCCCTGTTTGCTCATCTGAGCCTAGGTTGACAGTGGATCTGAAGATCTAAATGTCTGATACCCACGTGTTCTGAGGACATCTGGTTTTCTAAATGTCATGTTTCAAAATCAAAATGCCAGGCAACATGCATATTTGAGGATTAAATACCATCTTTTACTACAGAATTTTAAATAAAAGAATTGAAAGTGAAAAGTTCCTGGATAACGGAATAATGTAAAAGCAATGCACACACTGGATTCACAGCCACTGAAAACTTGCCCGTTCTTGATCTGAGCCCCACAGGAGGGACGTGTTAAAAAGGGAGGTGGACAAATAGATAAGAGACAACTTCTGATGCTGTCGTCATTACATCTTCACCATCTAAATTGTCTTAGAGTGCAAACTTCAAAACTGTAGTTAATGGACAATGACAGTGAGTGAATCTACACATAGGCAGCCTGAGAGTCACGTGATGAGGAAACAGTGTTCTCCTTGGAGGACCCAGACTGCACAGGCTCCCAATGGGACTAGATGCTTTATTAGTTGATAAGGAAGACTTGAACATAAATTCATTCAATCACTTTTTCTCTCAAAATATTTCTCTGTACATATCTTCATATGACATGAAACTGTATCGTGAGTAGAATCCTCAAGAATACCCACTTTAAATATTATTTATATTCCAGATGTCTTCCCTGTTAAGTAGCCATGCAGCATGTGGTGTAAGTGTTATTGTTGGGGTGCCTCCTCATTCTGAAAGCCTCTCTGTGAATCCCTTCTTGCTGTTGCTAGGACGCACGTGGAAAGGAGCAATATTTGGTGGTATGTATTCATAGCTGAGGATCAAGTTCTGTATGTGTTCTTGTGTGTCAAGGTGAACGTACGGGTGTGTGTGGAATCAGAGATCATTTGATGTAGCTACAGGAACAATCAGCCTTGTTCATTGATTCTGGGGGTCTCAGTAGCCTACAGTCATGGTCAGGCTAGAATTCCTAGCCAGCCAATCCCAGGAATGTCCGAATTTCCTCTCTACAGACCTGGAGTTACAGGCTCCCCCAGCACTGAAACCACTGTTAAATGTTACCGGGTTTGTTTATTTGTTTTGTTTTTTATTCTGGAGATCAACACAGCAGATAATCAATAAAAATCTAATGTCAGGAAAAAACTAAAAGAATTTAATTACCTTAGCCATCTCCCAAGCTTTGAGGATCTAATTCCTAACTTTTTTTCAGAATTTCTTCCTTTTTGAAACAGAAAAGTTCTGAGAAGGCAGCATGAAAACCATGATCTCTCTATAGCAAGAACTGATACCGGAATTCGTAAGACAGGCTGCTGTGCTCCCCATAAACGAGCCAGGGCTTTCCTGGCTCCTTCTACTTGGATCTCTGTAAGGCCCAAAAATGCCTTAAAGGTTGGAGAGAGCCCAAGGCAGTAATGTTTGCCTACACTCCCTTCCTTTGGCTATAAACATCTGCACTGATTTCTCTAGGAAAGATCTACTAAGCCGCCATCATCAGCCACGAACCCTGTTCATCAGGTGGCATGTCATAAGACATTAACGCCACGCAGAGGTGTTTGAGTCCAACGTCTGCCGCTCAGGGGGCAGCCTGGGCACTGTTAGGAACTTGGTTTCTTTGGAAGATCTCTTGTCTAATTCTCCTGCCTGCCCCCTGGCTGCATCTCACGGTTCTGCTTTCTCCTTTCAGGCTTTAAGAGTAAAGATTCTGTCCCCAAGCTTGTGGCTGATTTCATGGCTAAAAAGTTTCCATTGGAGCCGTTAATCACCCATGTTTTACCTTTTGAGAAAATCAATGAGGCGTTTGAGTTGCTTCGCTCTGGAAAGAGGTGAGCTTTAGGATTCTTTGTATGGGGTGGGTGGGGAAAAGAGATTATTTTTACGGTAGAAGAAATGACCAACAGAAATGAAGGAGAAATGGGATAGGAGCAAAAATGAAACTTCTGTGACCGTTCAGGCTCTGCACGCACATGTACGACCCAGGGCATTTTATAAGGCTAAGCCTCAGTTTTCACAGTCTTTAAAATGGAGAAAATATGATAATTGACCTCATAGTGCTGCTGCTTAGGATGAAGTTTAAATGAGACAATGCCTAAAACGCTTCTACAAAGTGTATGGCAAATAGCCAGCATGAAATGTCTGTTACGGATGGTTTTCACTGAGACTCATAACACATGCTTTATTTATCCTCTGGGCACTGTGAGTTCTGGGAATGTGAACCAACATCTTATATCTGTTATTTCAGTATCCGGACTGTCCTGACGTTCTGAGACCATACTGATGCCTTCCTACTCCTGACCCCTGCACCCCACTGAATCACGACACCAGCCACATACAGCGCTAATGTTCTTCCTTAGAGACACTGCCAATAAAGTACTCATGTAAGCTTTGTGAGAAACTGAATTTTCTATGATTCTGTTTTCAACCCCAAGTGAGAGCAACCACACCTCAGATGGGGAGCTGCAGGGTGCCCAGCCTACCTTCTGATCTGACTAAGTTATGTCATCTTTCCTACTGGGGACAATGTCTCTTGTGACATCTGGTATTCTTTTCTCTCTGGAATTCACAGATTGTCTTCATACATCAACATAATATGCCTCTCCCAGAAGATGGACTTGAGAAATCAATACCTCTAAACCTACTCCATTGTTCAATGGTCCTAGCGTCATCTTTTCACTGGGTCCTCCTCTGTAACTGAGTTTCAGGTTCCAATACTGCTGTAACCAAGTCTTTCTCTGTCGTGTCGGATAATTCTATTAATAATTGCCCATAAATTTAACATCTGCCTCACAAAAGGTGAATGCGTATCAAATGAGAATATCACTTCCTTAGGATATGGAAGAACTCACTGGATTCCTCTGGATATATTAGATTTGAGGAGATTTAAGGAACTGATATTTCCACAAGTGTTTAGTGAGCTCTTCCATAGCCTTGGGGATACCTGTCATTTGGTGGTTGTTCATGAGGGTGACTGAATAAATTAAGGCTGGTTATTTGACAACCTTGCAATCTGCTCTCTAATCTCATAGTATAATTGGTTTGTTCTCCTTTAAACTCCTCTGTGAGGATCTGCATATCTCTATTATCTGTTTCAGTGAGTTCTTTGAAGGCCTGTACTTATCAGTCAGTTTCTCACAGTTGGCACTGTTATCAATGCCTTTAGAAATAAAACAAGAATTATCAAACCAATAATGATTATTAGAGCTAGTTCCAGGACAGGTTCCAAAGCCACAGAGAAACCCTGTCTCGAAAAACCAAAAAATAAATAAATAAATAATAATAATAATGATTATAATAGACGTCATGTGACTCCCAAGTAATTACCCTATCGTTTCATTGTTTGATTTTCAAACCATCCACTGTAGAATCATCCAGAGATCTAACTCCCTTTATCATAATATTGTTTCCCATTTTTTAACTTTAGAAAAAATGTCTCTCTCTNCTCTCTCTCTCTCTCTCTCTCTGGCTAACTACCCCCTTTGAGAATTCCGAGTTTTCTCACCAAGTCTGCTGACGACGACACTGAAGTGTAAGGCTGCTGTCATCGTGTAGCAGGGTCAGGAATGAGAACACAGGCAATGCATGGCCTGGCTGAGGACAGGCGCTACAGATGATGCATAGCTGTGAGCTGGGACTATGTGACAGTTGCCTGAGCAGGTGTCCAGGGGGCTCCCCTAGTGTGGCTGCAGCCTGAGGAGAGGGCCTGGGGGAAGTGCACAATCCACAGCGAGAAGGAGACCACCTGAAAGGCAGATACAGGGAAATGGGCAACAGCAGCAGTGTGGAGGGCTGGGAGCATGAGCGCAGATGGTACTGAAGGCAGAGGGAACAACTCCAGGGTATTCAGAGCCCAGGCGCTATGGTGTTTGGGGTTTGTGGAGACTACTGCAGAAGGGCTGATACAGAGAATACCAAAGTCACTCAGGGGGTTCAGGGGAAAAAAGGAAAATTCAGGTGATGCAGCTCCAGTGGATGGTGGTGGCTGCAAAGCCACAGGCAAGCAACCATCTTGGGAAATCACGCCCCAAAGGTTGGATGTAGATGACATGTTAATCTAATTCATCTTTGTCAATAAAGGTCAGAGTCAGATATCAGAAAGAACATGAAAGATCAGAGAAGCAGGGAACGGGCAGCAGTTGCCTCCTACTTCTTCCTTTCCTCTGTCCAAAAAAACCTAAGACTATCTCTGCCCCGCCTTAATACTTCCTGTCTCCTCTCTGTCTACAGTCCTCCAAGCATCTATGATTAATTTAGGCCAACTAGTGTCTGGCTCCAACCTCTGACTCCAAGCAGGCTTTATTTGTCAGAATATAGTCAAGTATCACACAACACTAAAGAGAAGCTCTTCACAGTTGATGGCTTCAGGGAGAGCTTGGGGTTGGGGGGAAGGAAAGGGAGAAAACTCAGTTGTCTTTACCAGGTAGGCCACTGGGAGCTTGCTTGTATATATAAGGAACACAAATTTGACTTGGTGTTTGTTTTGTTTTGTTTTTTGAAGGCTAACACAGGGGTGGGAGGGCAGACCAGGGAGGAATGTGAATGATGTGATTTGGGTGCATTATATAAATTCCCAATAGAAATACTATTTTAGAAAATATTCAAAGAGACAATTGAAAAAGGAACCAATGATTTCAGGAATTGTACAAATAAGCAGGTGGATAAATTATGGAATACAATTAAGGAATTAAGGAATGGAAGAATTTGATAAAGAGCTAGAGATTCTAAAAAAAGAAACAACCAAAAACCTTGTAAATTAAATGATCAGTGAATCCAATTTTAGACACTCAGTGAGATGGCACAGCGGGCGAAGATGCTTTTGTGAAAGCCTGGGACTATCACAGTAGGAGGAGAGTGGCTCTCTCCAGAGTGGTCCTCTCCCCTATTTGTGTGTACATTTTAAAACATCAGTTGAGAGCTTCCACAGAGCAAGCAGTGGGGATGACGTCAGCACAGTCAGGCAACTAGAAAGAGGAAAAAATACGAAATCATAACCAGAAATTTCAATGATTTGGAACAAATTAAAACAGCTGTGCGCAGTCTTCAACTCACCTGCAAACCCATCGAGATTCTATGGCATTCTTCACAGAACTGGAAAACTGTCTAAAACTAATGAGCAAGTACAAACCATCCTGAATTATCAGAGTCCTGGGTGAGGAGAATGCCCAAGGCACAGCTGCGCGTTGTTTGCACGCAGGCCCCAGAGCCTTAGTAACAAAACAACATGGTGGTAGCACAAAAGAGACCCCTAGACCAGAAGAATAGAAAACAAGACTGTAAATCAAACTACACGGGTGGGAACCGTAATTCCTCCAAAGAAACCCTGCCTATGCTGAGTATTCTACAGAAGCTAGTCAACTGATTCTGATTTTAGTGATTATGGAGAGGCTGGAACACATCAGGTCCAGAGGCAAAGTATCCTGGGCTATCTTAGCCCTTTAAACGTCCTTCTGTTGCCCACCGGAATCTGCATCATCTTCGTGACTAGTAGGTAAATCCCTTTGGAAAGTTCAATGAGACCCTCTCCTCCATCAACCCAAAACCTTAGAACTTGATAAGCTCACACCTGAGGCCTAAACATTCCTCCACTCCGTTTTAGCCCATCTGATTGACCAACCCCGACCAATGTTTTTGCAAAGTATCTGAATTTATTCACACTTTGTTCTGTTTCCATAACAACTTCACAAAAGTTCTACTATGTTGGGACATAACATTTTGGGTAACCTATATCTGTACTCCCAGGCTATGCTAGTACTAATACTTGGCTCCAGAATGAACTATTACTTCCATTGAGGAGAGATCTGTGTGATTTTTACAGTGGCTTGGTTACAATGAACTGAATTTCAACAAAGGCACTGAAAACACTGAAAAACAAAACAAAATGAAAGGCCAGCCTCCAAGAAATGTTTCTTGGAGAAACATATGACTATATGCAGAATCAAAGCATAGTCCCTATCTTTTTTCTTATACAAAACTCAATTCTAGATGGGTCGAAGTTCTTAATAAGACCCTGAAGACTTTGAAAATATTGGAAGAACCCATGGGAAAACACTGTAAAATGCAGACCCAGGCAAGGCCTTTCTGCACAGCACACCATTCGCCCAGGAACTGAGTCGCTGAGTAAAACAGCCAAACAGCCTCCTGTTAAACTTTATCTGTGATCGGGGATATAATATGACAGTCAACAGAAATAGCACTGTGCTATGAAAAAAAATCACCATTTATTGTTAAGTTACTATGTCTGTATTTACAGTGTTCTGATTCTGTATTACTAAGTCCCTGGGGTCGTCTGCAGTATAGTACCCGTATCCTATTGTGCTTCTGTTTCTGCTTGACCTTCAGGAAAACGGTGTACATAAAGCTTTGCTGCATGATTACAGAATCCAGTCCACATGTGCTACACACGTCAGTTTTTTTACCTGGGCCCAGAACACTGCAGTGGATCCCTGACGACCTCTGCTATTTAGCAACTATGAGATTATTTCTAAGACCTTGAACAGCAAGGTCTGGATAAATATTGCCAAGACTCTCTTCATGTGTACATCAAATTAGGATCCAAGCTGGTGATACATTCTAACCTTGGGAAAGAAAGATCACAGCCACTCTCTGACAAGCTTTGGCTTCAGGGTCAAAGTAAAATGTTGTGCAAATTCTTGATATCTAGTGTTGGGTTTGTCTTGATTAAGAACATTAACTCAGGAAGTAGATTTTTTGCTGCTGGCAGCAGTTGAAGGCTACTTGATTCTTTGCACACACACAAAGTCTAAATAACATGACTTTTTCTTTCCCAAATACCTTTCAAGTAAATATTAACCACAGTTACTTTGCCAAAATCTTTGGCCTGCAAAAGTCTGAAGTTGAATAGGATGGCATATGAATTTCAGGCTGTCTGTATGCTTTTGTCCCCTTAGACTTTACAAAATATGGAGGCTACCTTTGTGGGTAAAGAACTGAATAAATCTTGGACTGCCCCAAGCCTTCTTGGTAGCATCAAGAGCATGTCTTTAAGTCAGGGAGCTGTGTGTTAAGGTCCTGGCAGTACCGATTACCAGCTTATTGCACCTTGCAAGACAATGTGGCTGTCCACCCTCGAGACATCTCAGTCCTCTTGATATACTTGAAGGTTTCAGAACGAGACACCAACCCAAACTGGGTCCACATGAGTGACAGACTCTAGCCAAAAGACAGAAGAATTACCAACAATGATCATTCAGAGATGGAGGGAGGGAAGGTGTTACAGAGGCAGAGTGGGATGGAGAGAGGGAGAGGGAGGGAGGAGAAAAGGAGGGAAGGAGAGAGGGAGGAACGTAGGGAGGGAGGGAAGGAGGGACAGAAGGAATATGAATGATCCCTAAGATACGTTGTTAAAATACAAGTTCAGAATCCAGTGTCCTTTGATGACATAGTGATCTGTCTGCGTGGTCACACCAGAAACCTCCCTAACAGCAGCCTGCCCGCCCACAGTTGCATTCTTGCTGTCTTAGAAGGGCATTAGGGAATCTCCATACTTCTCTTACCTCACCTGTAATACTGGCTAAGAAACCTCTCTCCTCGTGCTGCTCTTAAGATCATGTCATAATGCAGGAAGAACTCCCGCTAGGGTTGTGTGAGCACAATAAACATCCACTAGCTTCTTACACATCTGAATTTCACAGAAACACTGTGCCCTTCCATGACAGTGGGCAGAGAGTACTCTCGTGGGACTCTTAAAGGTATTGGACTTTGGACCTAGTGTGCCACCTGACTCCTATCCAAACCTTTGTAAACAAAGGTAGCTGGGGAGGTAGAGAGCCATTCTCTG
>NW_026068078.1:2854772-2909783 GCF_014885135.2 Alexandromys fortis | reverse complement strand
AAACATTCATTCTTTAGACCAACTCAAGTGCAAGCTCTCTAAAGTCTCGCGAGTCCTCTGTGAGAATAGCTGTCTCCTAGCACCTACTGCATAGCTGACTGCACACTCTCTGCCTTTCTTCTCCACTGTGCTGTGAGCTTGTCTTCACACATGCCAGTTGTAGCTGTATCTCACTGAGCTTCCCCTACTCATGTGGCTCCATGATAAACACATGTGTGCACTGTTCTGCTTGTTCCCCACAGTCATTGAAGTGACTCCTGAACTCATCCTTATCTTACAGAGAAGGAGACCATGGCAAAGAGCAAGGAGATATGCCCAAGTTCTCTCAGGAGAACGGATAGGGCATGTTGTAGGCACTGTCTCCTGGCAGGAGTGGAGTCTGTCTCTAACTCATGACTGCCACCCTCTGGACCAGCTCCATGCTTTCCTCAGGTCCTTGGTCAATGCTGACCAGTAGTGTGTGCTGCAGAGATACCAGGGATCTCAGCACCTTTGCTGTGCCTGAGGGTACCTCTCTGCTTTGAAGAAGAATGGACACCAACCCTTCCTCCCCTGAAGCTCTGTCTGTCCACCCCATCTGCCCCGCATTGCCTCATGTCCTCCTTACTATGCTCCATGTAGACTTTAAGTTACTGCTTTCCCTAGCAAAGGAAAGCAGACCTCTAACCTGTCTGAGAAAGGGGAAGAGTGAACCGAGAGAGGGGAGATAGATGCAAAAGGAAGTGTGGAACCTAATGAAAGCAGAATATCCCCAAAATCACATCCCCAGAAAGAGTTTTCCTTAACAGTTCAGTGCCCTTTGTTTTCACTTAACATGCAGTGAGAATAAACTGATGGGCGTGACATAAATGGCCAGATCACATGTGGCATCAGCTGACACCCCAGCTAACAAAATCTGTGTGCAGCCTTGGCCCAGTGCACTGCAGGACAGAAGAGCCTACAGGGACCCATCAGTCTCCTGCCAGCAGCGAGGACAGACAGCATGAGCACAGCCGGAAAAGTAAGAAAAAGATCTTGCTGTTGGGAATATATTCTCACTAACATGCTAAAAGATGCTGACTTCTAACTCAGAAATGATGGGCACTGAAGGGAATTGTGATGTGTGCTATGGCACAGGGTGTGCACTGCACGACTGTGCAGCCCGGCTGCTGCTAAATACCTTTAACAAGAGCACACAGACTCTAGATCTGGGGCCGTCCTCACTTCCTCACTAACTCTGCAGCACAGGGAATTCATTCTGGGCAACTGTGACTACCTTGTAAACAGAAAGCTTTAAAGAGATCTTCTGCAGTGAAGTCTGTTTATATCAAGATATCTTAGTGGGCTGTCCTTTGGAATCACAGGTTTCTTATGAAAGAGAAAAGCCTTACAGGAGTTTCTTATGAGCAATTGGACTCAGGAACTTAGTAGATTGTCTTGTTAAACTTTGCTAAAATTTCTGACAAGCAGTAGATTGATTTCAACACTTTAGGATCATCCACGTTAAGATTACATTCCCCTGCATGACGGGATTTGGAAGGGTCCATTGCTGCACAATTCATAAAATCTCTAGAGGCTCTATAGAACTGTCTCTTCTCTCTTTAAAAAAAAAATCCACATCTTACATACAATTAATTCTGAGAAAAGCTGAATCACTTGCTAACACTGAGTATACCTAATAATACACACATATAGTTCTGAGATTTCCAAAAAGTCACCTTCCTTGTTCAGTCTCTGTATGGTGCTGAGACACGCAAGCAGTCACTCAGCATAAATAACTGATTTGTGCTATCTTATTGCCTAATTATAACGCCTGTGTTTCTGTTGGCACAGGGGCTGTTTTAGGAGTGGGTCAAAAGTCCAACAGCTCACAGTGAGAACAGGGGGGCGGGGGTTGGAGACTTCTGCATCCACGGTGTGGCACGACTCGGTATAGAAAAGATTGGGTAGAGAATCGGCAGAGAAGGGGCAGTTGCCAGTAGTTCTGTTCCAATTCACTCCTGGTCATGTTTAGGATGGCGTGTCACATTTCAAGGAAATGTATTACGATAAAGAATAACTGAAAAAGTTAAAAGAAAGACTGAATTCATGCAGCATAAATGGAAACCCAGTCCTATCAACCAAACAAGAACTGAGGGACTAGGGAATCCAGGCTCTTAGGTGCAGGGTAAGTAACAGAGCTATGGTAATCACAGGCTTGAGTTTACACTGCCTACAACAGCAAAATAACAATGTAGCCATGTATGATAGACCATCCCTGAAATCTCAGTGCTAGGAAGGCTAAGACAGAAAGATACCTAGTTCAAGGCCAGCCTGGGCTGCTTCTCAGACTATGTCTCAGAAATCCAAAGCCTGGGGTTTAGCTCTGAGACAGTGTTCTTGCCCAGAACACACAAAGTTCCAGGTTGTGCTCTCAAGCACCTCAAAAACATACTAATAATTATAATTTAGAATTAAACATTTATAAAATGTTTTTAGTCAAACAACCTCTTTTACTAAAGTACCAGTGACTATCAGGAAACAATACCAGCGTGGCCTGAAAGTGCACAGACCAATTCATCCCCGATATGTGAACTTTCTCTTCCTGACCTTCTACTATGGTGTCACACGTTTCTCAGGGTGTTTTGGCTCCTTGTACATGAGAAGTGTCCATTTCTATGTAACAATGGGTGGCAGACCCGTGGACAGACGCTGTGCATAGGAAATAGAGGGACAAAATTGCAGTAATCCCCTTGGAGCTGCAGTAACCCTTCATCTTCCAGGTGATCAAATGCAAAGCAGCTGTGCTATGGGAGACCAAGAAGCCCTTCTCCATCGAGGACATAGAAGTCGCACCCCCCAAGGCTCATGAAGTCCGCATTAAGGTAATGTCTCTTTCTACCTTCTAAAATGTTAGGTTTGAAAAACTCAGAAAATACTACATAGATGCGTCCAGATGTCCATTAACATTCGATTTCATAAGCTCACCCCGACATGAATGAGCCTGTTGCTGAGCCTAGCTATTGACATCAGCCGCTGAAAGCTTGAAGTTTAACATAATCCCTGAAAACTTTTAAAAATGTTTAAGTGTTTTTAAAGTGCTAAACATCTTGAGTCCAAAAGCAATTAATATTAGGTAATTTCTTGGTGCTCATTTCCTGTCTCTTTTTCTATAACATAGCATCCATTTTTATATATTGTATAAACTACATTTTGGGGGGTGCCTTAATTCACAGGATGATCATTACCACTTAAGCTGTGTAATTGGGAGAAGAGATGAAAGCACAGGAAAAGTTGGCCCTAAATCGAATCTGGAAGCAATAGGGGTTGTTAGCAAGCTCCTGAGAAGCCCCATTTCAGAATAGGTGTGCTAAACCTTCACAGTCGCTATCTTGGCTGAGTGAAATCAATCTCTCTTCTGTAGATGGTGGCCACGGGGGTCTGCCGCTCAGATGATCACGTGGTTGCCGGAAGCCTGAGTACACCACTTCCTGCAGTTCTAGGCCACGAAGGAGCTGGTATTGTGGAGAGCGTTGGAGAAGGGGTGACTTCTGTCAAACCAGGTATAGAATTCTTTACTCTCAGGGTTTGTACTTTGGCGTTGATCCCAAGAACTTCCCCCTCAAAACAGGAAGCCCAGGCTGTAGGAAACTTAAAATCTGGCACAAGGTCACAGGGTTTCCACCCCTTCCTCCCTTCATGCCTCTGTCCTCTGGCATCCAATCATGTATTTTCTCTTTCAACATCTATTTATCATCTACCAGGTGTCAGGTGCCGAGTTAGAGTCCCCATTGTGACCTTCAGAGTTCACAGTCTGCTAACTTCCACTTCAGTGTCCCTGAGCACCAGGGACTTTTCAGGATCCAAGCCTACCAATGGGGCGAAGGCAAGACCTGCAGGTCCAGGTTCTGAGTGCCTAGATGTTGGGAAGCTGCTCTGTGCTGAGTTCAGAAACCCGACTGCTCGCCTGGCTTCAGGATGCCTCTCCTTTAGGATGCCGTAGGTTTAACCGCATTGCATCCCCATGATGGCTTCCTCTTCTCCTATATGTTCCTCCTTCTTCTATATAGAAACATAATACAATATAAGAGGAAACCACAGACGGAAAAATATAGCCAAATTCCTACAAACATAAACACCACTGTATTATCACTAGTTGGGCTGAAGGTGGCAGTTTGCACATTGCTTTTTACTTTATTCATGTTTTTACTTTAACTTTGTTTATTTTCTGAATGTAAAAGTTGATTAAAAATACATTTTCTTGGGGCTGGAGAGATGGCTCAGAGATTAAGAGCATTGCCTGCTCTTCCAAAGATCCTGAGTTCAATTCCCAGCAACCACATGGTGGCTCACAACCATCTGTAATGGGGTCTAGTGCCCTCTTCTGGTCTGCAGGCATACACATAGACAGAATATTGTATACATAATAAATAAATAAATAAATAAATAAATAAATAAATAAATATATATATATATATATTCTGTGGTGTCATCACACATTCATTTTATCTGTGAAGCATAGTGATCAGGTCATTGATTTGTACAATAACATAGGTAGCACATGTGATTTAAAAACAAAATTATTTTCATCTCCAAAAAGATCACTTTTGCCAGTAGAGTCAGACATTTCTTGCATTCCAAATAACCAGAAAATAAAAAAAGAACTCGTCTGGCTGGAGTTAAGCTTTGCTGTTTTCTTTATTTGGAAAAAAGCTAACAGTAAAACAATACCTTTACCTCTCAGGATGTTTATAGCAGAAAAAAATTGATAATTCATAAACAATTATTTTAAAAAAAATTCACCTTTTCTTTCTCAGGGGAAATCTCTAACTCAGTGTTAAAGACTGAGATGTCCAGAGCAAGTCATCACTTCTCTGTCACATTTTAGTCTGCGTCCTCAAAAACAACTAAGATTATTCTTAAAGCATTCGTTTCATAATAAGAGAAGCACGATCACGTTAAAAAAAACCAAAACCTGGGTGATGAAGAAGGGACTCAGTGGGTTAAGTCATCCTGTAAGACAGTTGATAGTCACCTGTAACTCCAGCTGCACGGGATCCAGCGCCCTCTGCTGGCCTTCAAGGGCACCCACACAAGAGCATAAGCACGTAGTACTCGGACATACACATAAAAACAGGACAAATCTTTTTAAGAAGGAAAAAACTAGCTACCAAAATCCTTGTTTTAATTTTACCTTATGATCAAGTTTAATTTTTGGTTTTATTTTTATTGTACAATATTCCCTGTGTTGTATTTGGTTTGTGTTTTATTATAATAATTATATAATAATCAGGTAATTCAAACTTCTCATGGGAACTTGGCAACTCATTATAACTAAAGTATATATTTATACTCATCAGTGAGTATATCTAAGGACTGACTAGGTTAATACGTGCAAAGCCCCTAAGAGCAACTGAGGCACACAATGAAAGTTGACTGCTGATCAGTAGATGTAGCTGTTTTTATATTTTCCTATTATTTCAGTAAACTTTAGGCACATAGCAACTTCGATGAAGAGCAATGACCCATGCATGATGTAGTGCAGTTGGGCCCTATCTCTTAGGAACCTTTCTAGGGTACACATCCCTACATGAAAGCTTCATGTTCTTGCCTTATTAATTACTGGGTAGGCATTAAGTCATTTTCTTTTTCCCCTTCCAGGCGATAAAGTCATCCCTCTCTTTTCTCCCCAATGTGGGAAATGCAGGATCTGCAAGCACCCGGAGAGCAACTTCTGTATGAAAAATGAGTAGGTTTCTCACTGTCTTCTTGAACAATTAGGTTGCACACTGGTTTTCCTGTGTCTCATGTCCTTTATTTGCTGTTTTTCACTGGCCAGTGTGTCACAGCCTCGGGGGACCTTGCTTGATGGCACCAGCAGGTTCACATGCAAGGGGAAGTCAATCCACAATTTCAGCAGCACCAGCACCTTCTCCCAGTACACTGTGGTAGATGAGATGGCAGTGGCTAAAATCGATGCGGCTTCACCCCTGGACAAAGTCTGCCTCATCGGCTGCGGGTTCTCAACTGGCTATGGCTCTGCTGTCAAAGTCGCCAAGGTAAGATGGACAGTGGCCCATGGACCAAGCTACGTGCTTATTGTTGGGATCAAAGGAAAGAAATTGCTCACAGGCATCAGAGAGTGTTTTTGTAGAAAAGATAAGTCTGTCCAACTCCAGTGAGAATTCCCTCCACACACTCAAGAAAAGCTCTATAATAATATGCATCCAGTTCTACCAAGTTCCCAAAGAAACTGGGCTCTCATAGAAATTGTTTGAAACTTATGTAGATCCGCAGCTGTAACACTTTGCATTTGCTGTTGTCTGTAAAGCTCTGTTATGTCCCAGTCCCAAGATACACTTGAGCAATAAAACATGTTTTAAAGGGTCAGAAACTGGAAAGCTTGGCCATTTGGGACAAATGGAAGATTTTAAAGTGGAGATGTCATCCCTGTTATCTCTAAAGTAAGCCAAAGTGGGGAGATGTGCGTGGCACAAATGCTGTCACCGGTGTTTTTAAAATAAAGACCAGCACTGCTACCGAGAGCCAACCCGCATGCGTGGTGGAAAGTTCCTGAAAAGAAAACCGAGGCTTAGTGACGAACCAGGATTTAAGGCACTGGACCACGGCAGCCCCTCTGAGCTACCTGATGTTCTTTGAAAGAGCATCACGAAGAACGTGACCTTTGATAACGGCCAGATGCAGAATGAGGTTGCCTCCTTTCGTTATGGAGATTGAGAACAAAGCTTATCAGCAACATTATCCCAGAAAATTTAAACCTCGGTTGTGTTAGAGGTCTATCTTTCCTACAGTTTCTGTATCTTAGTGTGTGCACATCGCATGAGAGACAGCTCCTTTAGCTAACCACAACTGTGTGTGACCTAGTATATCCTGAGCAAGTTTGTTAGTAGATCCTTTAGAACCTCAGTCTATGACTCTAGGATTCTCCCACATCATCTTCACAAGTTGATGGTGTTGATTAAAATATTAATAGGAATAAAATATCAAAAGGATTCTTGAACACTGAAGAAAATTCACCTTTATTATAGATGAAATTGATGTTCTTACTGAGTTAAGAGAAAGTAAATATATTTGTTCAATAATTACATCCTATATGTATTTCATTAGCTTAAACCCTAAATGCAGTTACTCCTTGTGCAGTTGCTCATCTGTTTCAACAGGAGGACTGAGGGAGCCTCGCAAGCCATGGGTACTTGTGGTCAAGGATTTCAGTCATTGTTATTAAAATACAGACCAATTTAATGCAGGATTAAAGTCTCACAAAGACAACATTGGTCTCTTGCTATATTTTCCTGTCCACTTTCCTGTTAAGCCAGGGATGACTTATCAATGCTGCCCAGAAGACTTCGGCTCCAGTAACCCTAGTTGTGACTACTAAATGATAGTGAACCAAGGAGTTAATGATGGAAGGGTGGTTTGACTACCCGGCAGTCTCCTGGAGTAACCATGACATTTGTTTCACTGACACAAATTGATTTTGTGTATGTGTAAGATGTCATTGTGTAGCCCTTGAAGGTGTAAGTCATTTCTATGTCAAGTTCAATGATCATCAATCAGTACAGCTGGTCTCACTAAGGTTTCCCATTGAAGTAGAATGGGGTTCTGCCCGCAGTGATTCCAATTAACTGGTAGAAGCTGTTACTGGATCCTGAGATGAACAAAAATGGTAACTCTTCAGATACATCTAATAAAGAGCAAATTTTGAGAGCCACTGTTGTACCCCTTTGGGCAGCTATAGCCAGAAGAGGTTTTGGAAGCAGGTGGAATGACATCTGAGAGGCCATGACAGGACAAAGCAAGGTGCCTTGTGCAGCATGGAGCACTGCCTAGTGGTCACTGGTCCATCTTTTGTATTTTCTGAAACCATAGGTGACCCCAGGCTCCACCTGTGTCGTGTTTGGCCTTGGAGGTGTCGGTCTGTCTGTCATCATTGGCTGTAAAACAGCTGGAGCAGCCAGGATCATCGCCGTGGACATCAACAAAGACAAGTTTGCCAAGGCCAAAGAACTGGGTGCCACTGAGTGCATCAACCCTCTAGACTACAGCAAACCCATCCACGAAGTACTCCAGGAAATGACCGATGGAGGGGTGGACTTCTCCTTTGAAGTAATCGGTCGCCTTGACACCATGGTAGGTGCTGTGGCATGCCTTGAGATCTGTCCTTCTGCCATCCATAATGTGCTCCAGACAGAAGAATAGAAATCTCATAGAATGCTATTTTAGATGGTAATTTTCCATCTCCTGTTTTCTTTTCATATTTATTAATTCAGTATAGTGATAAACATTTTTTTTCATTCTACAAACTAGTCTCAAGTAATAAACCTCCATTAATACAGGAAAGCCCTTCATTGAGCTATTATAAACTGTCTTACTGATTTTTAGTAAAAAAAAAATTAACTCATCAAGCAAATTTAAATGCAAATTCTGTTCTTAAATGGACAAATATGATTTTCTTAAACATTCTTATTATTGTATAATATTTGAAATGAAATATTCTGGAAAGTATTTCAAGTTTCATCATATGGCCAACAGGACTAATGAATAATATGTGGACAAGTATTAATTCTTAGGATAAAACCTGTAGAGGAGCTGTTGCTTCAACAGGTCTCCATATCCTCAGCACAGAGACGGCACAGTGAGGGGCACCCACAAACATCTCATTTTACATGTTGGAGGAAATGCTTTTTAAAATTGAATTCACAGATTCTGCCATACCCTCTAAATTCGAGAGATACGCGTTTTGTTTATGATATACATTACATAGTGAATGTAAAACACTTAGCATGGAGCCAGCTGCCATGTGGTAAGCACTCAATTAAGGTCAGCTGGGGATAATGATAAGAAAGGCTTTTGCCAAGCTCACCGTGCTTGTGTGTTTGAATACACGTGATATTACTTTCAAATAGTTACAAACACCATACATGGCTAAAGAACACTTCTCCAGTACATATTAGCCAACCTAAGACCTCTGGAGTTCTAGAGAAGCATCCCCAGAGGCCTAAAGAATCACCATTACTGAGGTCCTCCAGAAAGCCTTGGCAGAGTTGGAAATAGAGAATGGGAATGGTGCCCTGAGATCGACATTCTTCTCAGCCTCGAACTGAGACAAGATGTCAAGAGAGGCTAGCCTCTCCTCTGTGGATGGAGAGTCCTTCCATGCTTGGTGTTCTGGTTTCCTCACGGCCATAGCCCTTCTGTGATACACTAGACGGTCTCCCTGTTTGCTCATCTGAGCCTAGGTTGTCGGTGGATTTGAAGATTCAAAAGTCTGATTCCCATGTGTTCTGAGGAAATCTGGTTTTCTAAATGTCATATTTCAAAATCAAAAGATGGACTATCATGTATCTTTGGGGATCATAAATCATCTTTTACTATAGAATTTTAGATGAAACAATTGAAAGTGAAAAGTTCCTGGATGTCTACAGATAACAGAATAATGTAAAAGCAATGCACACACTGGATTCACAGCCACTGAAAACTTGCCCGTTCTTGATCTAAGCCCCACAGGAGGGACGTGTTGTAAAGGGAGGTGGACAAATAGATAAGAGACAACTTCTGATGCTGTCGTCATTATATCTTCACCATCTAAATTGTCTTAGAGTGCAAACTTCAAAACTGTAGGTAATGGACAATGACAGTGAGTGAACCTACGCATAGGCAACCTGAGAGTCACGTGATGAGGAAACAGTGTTCTCCTTGGAGGACCCAGACTGCACAGGCTCCCAATGGGACTAGATTCTTTATTAGTTGATAAGGAAGAATTGAACATAAATTCATTCAATCACTTTTTCTCTCAAAATATTTCTCTGCACGTTTCTTCATATGACATGAAACTGTATCGTGAGTACACCATGAGAATATCCACTTTAAATATTATTTATATTCCAGATGTCTTCCCTGTTAAGCAGCCACTCATCATGTGGTGTAAGTGTCATTGTTGGGGTTCCTCCTCATGCTCAAAGCCTCTCTGTGAACCCCATGTTGCTGCTGCTGGGACGCACCTGGAAAGGAGCAATATTTGGTGGTATGTATTCATAGCTGAGGATCAAGTTCTGTATGTGTTCTTGTGTGTCAAGCTGGATGTGTGGAGTCAGAGAACATTTGATGCCGTTACTCTGGAGCAACTGGCCTTGTTGTTTGAGACTGGGAGGGTCACAGTGACCTGCAGTTCATGGTCAGGCTAGTCTTCCTGCTCAGCCAGTCTCAGGAATCTGTCAGCACTGAATCAGCTGTCTATTGTTACTGACGTTTGTTTTTGTTTTGTTTATATTCTGGAGATCAAATTCAGCTCCTCTGACAACCTCACCCCCTACCCCTACCCCCACATCATCCCCTACAGTAACAGTCAGACAGGAAGCAACTGAAGAGAACTTTTAAGAAATTGTAATAGGAGCTGGAGAAATGGCTCTTCTGTTAAGAACATTGGATGCTCCTCCAGAGGACCCATATTCAATTCCCAGCACCCACATGGCAGTTCTCGGCTGTCTGTAACTCCAGTTAAATAGGATCTAACATCCTCACACAGACATACACGCAAGCAAAACACCAAACAACATGCTTAAAATAAAAATAAATTATTTTAAATGTATTGGTCGGGTGGTGGCAGTGCAAACTTCTAATCCTAGCACTTGGGAAGCAGAGGCAGGTGATCTCTGAGAGTTCAAAGCCAGCCTGGTCAAAGAGCTAGTTCAAGGACAGGCAGGGTTACAAAAAGAAACCTTGTCTCAAAAACCAAGAAAGAAACAAAGAAAAAAAGAAGAAAATTAAGGAAAGGAGAGAGAGAGAGAGAGAGAGAGAGAGAGAGAGAGAGAGAGAGAGAAAGAAAGAAAAGGATGCTCAAGCATGGGTCTCCACAATTGGTGGCTTCTGGTGGAGTGGTGGTGAGGAAGGACTCAGTTTTATTTAAGAAGCTTGCCGTTGGGAGTTCGGCCATGCTCCAGTGAGAACATAGGCAACACAAATTGACCTTGGTATATTTTTTCCTTGGGAGATGTCACAAGTGTTGCAGGGTAGACCTGGAAGGACTGGGAAGTGAGTGTGTTCAGGGGCATTGTGTGAAATTCCCAGATAATCAATAAAAATCTAATGTCAGAAAAAAACAAACAAAAAGAACTTTATTACCTGAATTATGTCCCCAGCTTTGAGGTTCTAATTCCTAACTTTTTTCAGAGTTTCATCCCTTTTGTAACAGAAAAGTTCTTAGAAGGCAACATGAATATCACTGTTCTCTCTATAGCAAGAACTAATGCAGGAAATCCCAAGACAGGCTGCTGTGCTCCCCATAAACGAGCCAGGGCTTTCCCTGCTTCTTCTACTTGGGTCTCTAAGGCCCAAAAATGCCTCATAGGACACAGAGAGGCCAAGGCAGTAATGTTTGCCTACACTCCCTTCCTTTGGCTATAAACATCTGCACTATGATTTCTCTAGGAAAGATCTACTAAGCTGCCATCATCAGCCACGAACCCTGTTCATCAGGTGGCATGTTATAAGACATTAATGCCATGCAGAGGGTGTTTGAGTCCAGCGTCTGCCGCTCAGGGGGCAGCCTGGGCACTGTTAGGAACTTGGTTTCTTTGGAAGATCTCTTGTCTAATTCTCCTGCCTGCCCCCTGGCTGCATCTCACAGTTCTGTTCTCTCCTTTCAGGCTTTAAGAGTAAAGATTCTGTCCCCAAGCTTGTGGCTGATTTTATGGCTAAAAAGTTTCCATTGGAGCCATTAATTACCCATGTTTTACCTTTTGAGAAAATCAATGAGGCATTTGAGCTGCTTCGCTCTGGAAAGAGGTGAGCTTTAAGATTCTTTTTATGGGGTGGGTGGGGAAAAGAGATTATTTTTATGGTAGGGGAAATGACCAACAGAAATGAAGGAGAAATGGGAGAAGAGCAAAAATGGGACTTTGGTGACCGTTCAGGCTCTGCACGCACATGTACGACACAGGGCATTTATAACGCTAAGCCTTAGTTTTCACAGTCTCTAAAATGGACAACCCATGATAATGGACCTTATAGTGCCACTGCTTAGGATGAAGTTTAAATGAGACAATGCCTAAAAAGCTTCTACAAAGTGCATGGCAAATAGCTAGCATGAAATGTCTGTTATTTCCCACGGCTGCATTTCTTATACCACCCAGGCAGGATCAGTAGTATTTAAGAAATCTAACTTAGAACTGAAATCTAAATGGCAGTCATATCAAGATGTTCTGCTGAGTTCAGAGTTGAAAAGACAGAATGTTAGAGAGGCCAGAAAAAAGAGGATTGCCCATTTATGGACTTGTCCTTAGTCACAGGGAGCCTGAATGGCTTTCTCTGAGACTCATAACACATGCTTTATTTACCCTCTGGGCACTGTGAGTTCTGGGAATGTGAACCAACATCTTATATCTCATATTTCAGTATCCGGACTGTCCTGACGTTCTGAGACCATACTGATGCCTTCCTACTCCTGACCCCTGCACCCCACTGAATCACGACACCAGCCACATACAGCGCTAATGTTCTTCCTTAGAGACACTGCCAATAAAGTACTCATGTAAGCTTTCTGCGAGAAACTGAATTTTCTGATTCTGTTTTCAACCCCAAGTGAGAGCTACCACACCTCAAATGGGGAACTGGAGGGTACCTAGCCTTTCTTCTGATTTGATTGACCTCTGTCATCTTTCCTACTTGGGACAATGTGTCTTGTGACATCTTGCGATCTTTTCTCTCTGGAATCCACAGTCACTGAAACTCAGTGGAGCAGAGAAGTCTTTCTACCCCAGTATGCACAGGATGAGCTGCATGCTCAGCCTTCCTGCCACACTCCCCCTTGTCTGTATTTCTTCTTTATGAGCATATTTCTGCATATGGAGCAAACACCACAGCATGCTAGTGAACATGTAACTGTTATCTCAAATAAAAGCAAGTCTGAAATCACGACTCAGCACATCTTATTGGCTAACTTTACACCTTGATTTAACCCATTTCTATTATATCGCCACCACATGGCAGTGGCTTACCAGGAAAGATTTGGCATATCTGATTTTGCAGCTCCTACACCACAGGACAAAAACTAGAGGGAGGTAAACTCTTCATCCACAGAAATCAGCCATAGTAATAATCAGGTTTGGCAATGGACTTGCTAAATTAAATACCCACAGACTTTTCCAATGGAATTGTCTGACTAAATCCAGAACTAAGAAGCAGATAGACTGTTATTACCAAGTTGGCTGATGTCTGCTCTTCTTGGTTGTCCTTTGGGGAGGGTCGAAATCTCTGGCCTCACTTGAAAATGGAAGGTTTGTTTTGTTTGTTTGGGTTTTTTGTTTTGTTTGTCTTTTTTGGTTTTTGTTTGTTTGTTTGGTTGCTTGGTTGGCTTGGTTTGTTTTTTCAAGACACAGTTTCTCTGTGTAGCTTTGGAGCCTGTCCTGGAACTCACTCTGTAGACCAGGTTGGCCTTGAACTCATAGGAATCCACCTGCCTCTGCCTCTTGGCTGGTGGGATTAATGGTGTGCACCACCATTGCCTGGCTATGACTACATCTTTATAACTAAAAATTGCTGGATGAATCCTGTATTTAAAACCCCTTATGGGACTATTCAAAGTAGAAATAAATAATTTTATATTTATCCAGAATGTAGAATTCTTTGAATATGAGACCTTCATCATTTTTCTGATTTAAGTTGAACTGGCAAGTAGCACTGTGCTGTCAGATACCGCATGCCTTACCATGAGCCAAGTGCCTAACCCTGGGCATCCCCACCTCCACCTGTGTCTCCTTACTCTCGCTCCCTGAAGATTTTTCTCACTAATTATCCATGTTTACACATAAAAGTTAAGTTTATAAAGATCAAAGACTTGAAACGTAAAGACAACTACAAGAGAATAATCATTGGAAATATTTTTTTAGGTGCACCTGAGTTTTTTGTTTCCACGTGAAAAGCACAGCACCCGATTACTGTGCTACAGTGCACACCCGTTCACTACCTTCTGTCTCTTTTGGGTCAAGAATCTGGATGTGGCAGAACTGGTTTCTCTGTGGTGTCAGGTGTCCATCGAGTGGTCTGCCTTGCCTTCTGGAGCCTCTTTCAGTGAAGTGATGCTTGCTAACTCCATTTGAAATCACAGAAATTGCTTGAGTACAAACTGATCATAGGTAGAATTTGTTCACTATGTATAACACTGAGGCTTCTACTCTCTTCCTGGCTGTCAGCCAGGGAAAAAATCTCATCCTGCTCCCTGCACCCTCTTACATTGCCATCTCTTGCTTTCCCTCCAGCCTGCAGGGACACAGTCCTATGTCATACTAGCATGGTGGTGGGAATCTTAGCACCATTTGCCCCATAACACAGCCAGAGGTCCCATTCCCACTTAAGTGTGAAAGATGCCACAGCACATGTACACAGGGGTTGGAATCTTGAAAGTCACCTTGGAATTCTGTCTACCATTGGGGCTTAGTCAGCCTGCTTTGCTATAACAGTAATAGCATATGCTGGGTATATTAAAGAAAGACACTTATTTCTCACCCTTCTAGACACTAGGTTCAAGATACCATCAGAGCCAGTGTATGCCTAGGACACTTCCCGGCCTGATCATAGATGCTTTCTCTTCTTCCTTTCTCAGCCTAGGGATCAGTTGTCCCCACAAAAATTTTATAAGGGATGGAGTTCCTCCCAAAGATCTCAACCCTAAACACTATCAAGCTGGAAATTCGGCATCAGCATAAGAATTTGGGCAAGACACAACCACGTTACTATAGCATACCCATGACAAAAGAATATGTGACGAAATCTTTGCTATCAAGGTCTCACCACCTATCACAGAACGTGACTAGCAGCGGCCTGAGTGTCTCTCACGGGAACATAATGCAATGCAATTCTAACTACAGGGCGAGTGGTTTAAATAGGTTAAGCAACTGTGTTTATATGTAAATGTATTCTAACCTAGAAATTACTGGTTAATTCTGAGTTGGTAGTGTTTACAGTGTGAGTGGAACACAGGTGACTTCATGGGGGTGAAACAAGATTATAGGAGTAACAGAGATAGGGGTGCGGGGGACAAGAAAATGTTCATAGTCTGAAAATGTATTGCTTCGATTCTTTGACAATTTGTGATGCAACTCAAAGCGGGAAGATGCTTTCAATGATCTCATAAACTTGCCTTTGTATAATACCACTGGCCAAATTCTGAAAGAAATGCATATTTTGCTATGAAGAAATAAAATCAGCCAGATGATATAGTATACCTGTAATCTCAGGGCTCAGAAACTGAAGACAAGAGGATCCCAAATTTGGAGCAAGGCTGGGTTATATAGCAAGATCCTTTCTCAAAAAAACAAAACAAAACAAAACCAAGAGAGAGAGAGAGAAAAGACAGAGGAGGAAAGGAGGAAGGAAAGGTGCAATAAAAAATAATGTGAAAGAAAAACATTTGAAACATATGTGATTGGCAGAGTTACTATTGTTAGTATCCACATGCTTCTTCATTTAGAAAAACATTTGAAACATATGTGATTGGCAGAGTTACTATTGTTAGTATCCACATGCTTCTTCATTTAGGAAGAAAATCAATAGACTATACAACAGAAACTTCCAGAAGAGAAGTCAGTGTCTAAGAAGCAATGGTCAGACTACAGAACAAAAGCAGGGGCTACCTCTCTACTCACCCACTGGCCTGTGCTCCCTGTAGGCCCGTGACTCATCACAGGCTCCTGGCAGCCACGAAGCAACACTTATTAAAATGTAAAATCATACGTGTCCATTGCACATGGGAAATGACTATAGAAATAAATGCATCTGTATAAACAGATAAAAGACAAAGCTGTCAACTTCAGCCTTTTCTATAAGGTGGGAGTAATCCTTGGCCATTTTAGCTGGAAGAATAAGGAATTCCAACTTCCCACCTGGAAGAATATGTGAATCTTCAGACAGAACAAACTGCATTTGGTAGGATGTTTCCCCAACCATGCATGGACAGGATCAGAATAATGGGTCATATGATCTGATCTTTGTGACAGTCTGTGGGAGCCCACGTGTGACTCAGTTTCCATCTGGAGTCGTTTCTGACTTGAAGTCATTTGAGTTCCTGGGGAGGGGTGTCTTCATAGGGACACTGCAGATTCCAAGGGCACTCGGAGGTGCAGTAAGTATATCCCAGGAGTATCAGCAGTCATACGGTGTAAACACAAAAAAACTCAGCAGTCATGTGGTGTAAATACAAAAATGAGGTTCACTGTGCAAGGTGAAAATAAGTAAGAAGTTTCTCGAGTATAAGTGTAAAATGAGAAGTAACTTAAGTAAGATGTAACTTGAGTATAAGGGCATAAAGTAATTATGGACCAAGAAAATACTAAACAGCTCTTGGTACATTTCCTGAAAAAATATTTTAAAAGTTAGAGGTGCATCAACAACTGTGTGAAGTTTTAGAATTTGTACACTTACTTATAGATATTTTAAAGGTTAGGGGTACTAAGGAAAGAAAACAATTGCTTCAGTTTTTGAAATGTGTAAAGGATGTGTGCCCCTGGTTCCCTGCAGAAGGGAGTATGAATCTAGAGATTTAAAAAGGTCTGTGTGAAGGAATGAATGCGCTTTGTCTTGGTCTGTATTTAGACTGTTGCTATGTTGCTGTTTTATGTGTTCCTGTCTCTGAAAAGCTTGAGTGGTACCAGTACCTGTCTGTCTGTCATTACTGTCTGTTGTTGTCTATTGATCTTTGTTATCTTGGAGGAGATGAGGCCGGCAACCTCCACCTCTAGAGTCCTGTACATTTTTTATTGGATCAGCTCCAAGACTTTGGGTCCAGAAAGAAAAGCTTCTCTAAGGAGAGGCACGGCACTGGCCACCTCCCTTTGTTGTTCTCTGGTCCACAGCCAGCCAGCAGCCCCTGCAGAGGGCAGAGGTGCGCATGCTCCGGTGGGCAGAGCGGCTACCACAGGGAAACCTGCTCACGTGAACCGGGCTGCAGGGAACTGACCGCTTGCAGCTGAAAAACCGCACGGATGTGAAACAGAGAATCTCTGATTGTGGCTGGAGAAGTTAACAATTTTTCTTCAGGAATACTAGCAGTTTATATAAATTTTTTCAGGAATGCTAGACAAGTTTATATAAATTCTGAGGGTCTGAAAATATACAGGCCTGAGGACATGAATATAGGTTGTAAGGATCTGAGGGCATAAAAGCTTGGATTATATGGATCTGAGAGGATATTCTGAAAAATGTAGATAAAATTTATAAGAAATAATGGCTTGAGATGCATATGGAAATTATTACAAGATTTCTTTCCCCTTCTATAGTATTATTATTATGCCCGGATTTCAAAAGTCCAGAGTTTAGCATTAATAGAGTTCTGACAAGCTAATAGAGCATTGTTTGCTTACTATTTGAGTCACATGCTCAAGATTTTAAATTTATTTTGATTGTCTTCTGAATATAGGCTTATATGCTATTTAATCCAAATCTATAGTTTTTGTTAGAGCTCAAGCACGTGAGTCTATTCCTGCTGTTTTGCAAATACCTGTTACCTTCTTTTTATACAATGTGGATTTTAGTACAGACTAATATTGCTAATACATCTGAAAGTTTCATGTCCTTTTATAAAATGGAGATTCATATAAACTTTGAAAAAATAGAGAGAATTCTAAAACTTGGATCCACCTCTCACAAAATAGAAGGATTACAGTATTTTTTTTCTCTCTCTCTCTCCTGGTCTTGAGACCCTTCACCTTCCTTCATTACTGAGACTATGAGTTTACAATTTTCATTACTATGAGTAACTTCTGTTCCTAGCTTGTATTTGTTTCACCAGGTTCTCACTTGGCTGACAAATGCATCCAAGCATCATTGGCCGATAACAACCTGCTCCATATGACTATGAGTCCTGAACTTGCTGAAACCTGACGTGAACCCATCCAGCCAATGTGATTGCTGTCTATTCAGTCTGTCAATGAATCAGAGGCTTCTGAGTTCCTTTTATTGCCTTTGACTAACATTCTAGCATTCCAGGGCCCTGATAACAGCGTCCTAAGGTCAGCAGGAAGTAATTACAGAAAAGAATACATCATCCCTGTTCTCCCCTGGAATGTTAGATAAAAAGGGAATAGTCATTGATGCCTTGAATAAATGATAATTCCTATCTGAATGCCATTAAATTAATGATGCTAAAATCTCAATATCAGCTTCTGGAACCAACTCATCTCAAGGATTTGAGATGATGTACTATGCCGGGGCAAGGAATTTTGAAAGGACACATGGGAGTCTTAATTAAAAATATAATAATAAAGGGGGAGTTAGTGTTACACCCACAGTCACCATATATATTTTATTTTAAATTTTTAAATGTGAATGTCTGTGAATAATCTTCCATGAATAGATTTTGGCATGAAAGCACCACCATGTAAAATTGCTTAGGTCTAATGGGAAGATCCATCTACTGGTTTATAAAGGGGTTCTGACTTTGTTTTATTATGGGGAGAGGGCACGTTTGTGTCTTTTCACAGGATGAAATTGAAGCTCAATCGGTAGGGTATATGGAGCAGAGAGATGCTGATCCTGCTGCTGCTGCTGCTGATCCAGAATGGCCAGAGGGAGACCTATTAGGCCTATGTTTCTGAACCACCTAGTTTGCATTCTGCTGTTTGAAAAGGAAAGGAGATTGTGGTCATAGCCAATAATACACATCTTTTAGACTCAAGGCGTTTAGTAAAAAGAAAACTTTACAGCTCACACAAGATCAAAGTCACAGATGTCCAACCAAGGCTACTGAGAAGAAGCATGCCAATTCTTCTCTTGCCAGTCCACTAACAATGGATCTGAATCTCAAAGTTGTCATCGGCACTGTGTGCTCTCCCTGTCTGGTCGAGGCTTTGCTCCTATGGCCTTGGACCTTTGTGTTGCCATGGTGAGCGGCTCAGCTCCTTATGCTTCAAGGCTCCAGTAGGAGAAGAGTTTTTAGAATAGAAGAAGAAGCATGGAGGAGTTAGGAGGAGGACAGGATTGTTAGAAACAGAACAGTAGAGAGCAGTGAAATGAAGAGCACTAGCCTATTGTGTGGGGTTATTTAAAAGATTCCCCCACTTTCAATTTTATCCCAACACTTGGGAGGTATTTCTTTCCTTGTTGCTACTTTAAAACACTCTCTCTCTCTCTCTCTCTCTCTCTCTCTCGCTCTCTCTCTCTCTCTCGCTCTCTCTCTCTCGCTCTCTTCTCTCTCTCTCTCTCTCTCTCTCTCTCTCTCTCTCTCTCTCTCTCTCTCTCTCTCTCTCTCTCTCTCTCTGGGTAAAATGCACCATACTGGAGCTTTGTGCTTGTTTGCAAAATCGCAGCCGCCTCAAAAAGTTCCCCGTTAATAATCTTCCGGTGGAGCTCAGAGACTTAAACAGATAAGCATCTTCCCCCTCTCTTCCTCTGGCTGTCTATACCCTCCACCTTCACTTCAGCTGGTGTCCTCACCCCTCCCCTCCCACCTCCAGTTCATCAGACTCAAGCAGGCAAGCCACTGCTGTTTGTCTCTCCAGCCTGGTTTCCTACAGACCTCATCTGACTCTAAAAGTCTCTTTTCCTGACACCAGAAACCTATTTCTTCAGCTCTTTGTCTTCTTATTAAACACCTAACTACTTTCCAAGTATAGATAAAAAAAAATATGGCCGCAATATGTCTGGTTTGTTGTTGTTGTTGCTTTTTGACTGGTTCTGTCTGAGTTGACAGGTTCTGCCCGCTCAACAAATGCTTTTCCTCCTTTTGTTGCCCATCAGCCAGCTGTCTTGGTCTCTTTACTGAGCCTTGTTTATCTTCTGATGCACTATAAGGATTCACAAAACCGCCCATCTCCTTGTTTGTTGTATTTCTGGCTAAGAGCTTTCCTTTCCATATTACAATGACTTCAAACTTTTATCTTTAAGACTAAATTTAACAGAAATAAAACATAAAGTTCTAACTTTACTAAGACAACAAACTTAAATCTTAAACTATCAAAAATAAACATACATTGTTCTAAAACTTTTAGAAAATGATGCTTAACTTTTAGTATTTCCCACTCCACAGGTATTTGTTATAATTCCCGGGGTTAAGCTATTGTGAAAAGAACATACTTAAAATACTCAAGCTGGGCTGTGGTGGCGCACGCCTTTAATCCCAGCACTCGGGATGGGACGCAGAGGCAGGCGGATCTCTTTGAGTTCGACGCCAGCCTGATCTACAAGAGCTAGTTCCAGGACAGGCTCCAAAGCTACAGAGAAACACTGTCTTGAAAAACATAAATAAATAAATAAATAAATAAATAAATAAATAAATAAATGCACTCAAGTATCCAAATAAGAAAATAGAGATTTTAGATATTCATACCCCATTACGTTCTAAACCATGCTCTCTAGGTAATAAACTATATAAACAACTCTTAGGACAATATGAGTTCCTTCCTCAGACACTTCTCCACAAAGTTACTCCCAAATCTTTAGTCAAATAGAAGGATTTCCTCACTGGACACTGGAAAGATCCAGATGTTTTAATAATATCAGATAGAGGGTATGCTTGCTTGTTTTCACAGAACACCAAATCACCATTGTGGATTCCAGATTGGCTGATTAAGACCCCCGGCAAACCAGATGTATCCCCAAACCCAGCAATGTCAGAAAAGAGAAAGCTCACACCATCACAGTTCTCTCCCCGAGTGACCCTGAGCACTGCCTCCGAAGGGGGACTCTGAAAGCACACAACCAACTCCTGGACTTCCCCAATGGATGCCTCATGTCTTCCCTGAAACAGGAGTCTCCTTTCGTCCCTAAAACTTGGATAAAATCTATGCTTAGTCTTATACCTTCTTAGACCGCATTGTAAATCCCTCACATCTCAGACTCATTCATACCATTTGTTGGCTGCCAATGATCACCTTAGTCTTCAACTACCTGCATAGTGCAATTATAACTCAACTGACATTCAGGCTTGTGCTATGACCCCGTTCGCCATCTTATATACAGAGGAGACATGAACTTTAAACATCATTACAAATGGATCAATTTATGATAACAGCTGTTATCTGACTGACTGCTTTGCCCCTCTACTAATCCCAAAGCCTTCATCCTTCTTCGTCAACCTCCGCATGTAATGCTACCTGTTAATCTCTCTTCCATATTTACCCTAGAGCATGCTGCCAGCTCTCTCTACATCCTAAGAGATGGATTGTTGAGCTTACCATTGGTATTACTGCTCTCATAACCATTGTAAGTTCTGTTGCCGCCCCTACTACAGCTCTGGTTCAGCAAATACACACTGCTAACCATGTTAACACCTTGTCTAAGAATGTTTGATCCCCAACCTACCCATGGACCCAGCAATACCACTCTTGGGAATATACCCAAGAGAGGCCTTATCATACAACAAAAGTATATGCTCTACTATGTTCATAGCAGCATTGTTTGTAATAGCCAGAACCTGGAAACAACCTAGATGCCCTTCAAATGAAGAATGGATGAAGGAAGTATGGAATATATACATATTAGAGTACTACTCAGCAGTAAAAAACAAGGACTTCTTGAAGTTTGCAGGCAAATGGATGGAAATAGAAAACACTATCCTGAGTGAGGTAAGCCAGACCCAAAAAGAGGAACATGGGATGTACTCACTCATATTTGGTTTCTAGCCATAAATAAAGGACATTGAGCCTATAATTCAGGTTCTTAGAGAAGCTAAATAAGAAGGAGAACCCAAAGAAAAACATATAGGCATCCTCCTGAATATTAACCTTCATCGGGCAATGAAAGGAGACAGAGACAGAGACCCACATTGGAGCACCGGACTGAAATCTCAAGGTCCAAATCAGGAGCATTAGGAGAGAGAGCACGAGCAAGGAACTCAGGACCGCGAGGGGGGCACCCACACACTGAGACAATGGGGATGTCCTATCGGGAACTCACCAAGGCCAGCTGGCCTGGGTCTGAAAAGGCCTGGGTTAAAACCGGTCTCGCTGAACATAGCGGACAATGAGGACTACTGAGACCCCAAGAACAATGGCAATGGGTTTTTGATACTACTGCACCTATTGGTTTTGTGGGAGCCTAGGCAGTTTGGATTGCTCTTTGGGCTGACGAGGGAGGGGGACTTGATTGGGAGAGGGGGAGGGAAAGGGGAGGCGGCGGTGGGGAAGAGACAGAAATATTTAATTAATTAATAAAGAAATAAATAAATTAAAAAAAAGAATGTTTGATCCCTATGGCTCTGGTCACTCAGGAAGAAATTGATCGAGGATTAATAGAACAAATGTTCTAGAAAAAGCCATTCCTTATGGGCAATCAGATCCAGAATATTAGAGTACATTTGACAACAGCATATCATGCTGATTTTAAGTGATCTATGTCACTCCTTTACCTTTTAATGCCTCAGAAATGTCTTGGGATCAGGTGCAGGCTCACCTGAGAGGCATCGGGAATAGTTGCCATCTAGGTATAAATACAGGTGCCTAACATTCTCAGATTAGTGCTATCAGCCGCTCCAGACTCCAACTTCCTTCTGTAGAGGACATAGCTAATTATATTGTCAGTTAAGAATTTTGTTAGCAATATTCCTTGTGGAACCTTCTTATTAATTTGGGAATTATAGGGGTGTTGATCATCTTACTCTTATCTTTTTTTAATCTCGGTCATCCTCAAACGCTTAGGATCTGCTTTGCGTGTTGCCTAGAGAGAAATCCACACACTGTTTTTATTAAATGAAAGAAGGGAGTTGCTACAGATCGCAAGATTATACCACGAGAGCTCAGCACATCCTTCAGGGATTAACCCATCAGAGATGCTTATCTCAGGTGGGATGGACCTCATTTAGCAAGGGATGAGGAGTCTCCTCACCAGAGATGCCATCTCATCAACCTTATCTGCAAGATGATAAGGAATACCACCCTCTGAATGTGGTAAGCTGTCCCCATTGCAGACTTCCTGTATGAAGAGCTCTTTCCCTCAGATTACAGCTTTGGAATTTTTCCCACAGCACTACAGTGTGTTAACCATCTACCAAACACAATCTTTCCTATGCACTGGTATATTGGATACCACTCCCCACCCCCCACTAGTACATCACACACACAATAGTAAGTGATTCTGGCGAGAAAACAATCACAGTCAATGTCCTTGCTCTCTCAACCTGGTTTTTGTATAAACTTAGAAGTCTGCCCTCCTGCAATTATCTTCCTTGGCAGACAGTTGGTCAGTGTTAGGGTCCAGGCAAAGGGACCTCATTTGAGGCATTCACAGATGCCCAAGGACAAGAATGGCAGCATGACTGATGTTGTTGAGTCACAGCTCTCAGAGAGACGGAGAACAAGGCTGTCCTGGATTCACTCAGCGAGCAGATAAGAAAATGCTGCCATAAGACTGACTTACCTGCTTCTCTTTTTAAACTGATAAGAAAGATGTCAGGAGCATTTATCAGGAGCTATTTCAGGCCATGATGCAATTACAGCTTACTCTCAAAACTGTTGCTGTCTTCTGTAATGTCACTTGTGCAATAATAGCCATGAATCTCCCAACTACCATGCCTTTTCATACAATGTGTGCATGTAATCTTATGATTGCATCTAAGTCTTATGGTCACACATATCCATGAATGGCCAAACAGATGACTTTTCATTTAGCTATATAGTTTTGATATATAGAATACATACTGGGACATGCATCATAGCTAGGTCTATTGTCCCACGAGGGCTACAGACACCTGAAAGCCTGCCTTGCTAACTACACATAATTATCTCATTTTTACCTCAGAACAAGTTCAACTAGACTCAAGGCATTTTGTAAAAAGAAAACTTTACAGCTCACACAAGATCAAAGTCACAGATGTCCAACCAAGGCTACTGAGAAGAAGCATGCCAATTCTTCTCTCGCCAGTCCACTAACAATGGATCTGAATCTCAAAGTTGTCATCGGCACTGTGTGCTCTCCCTGTCTGGTCGAGGCTTTGCTCCTATGGCCTTGGACCTTTGTGTTGCCATGGTGAGCGGCTCAGCTCCTTATGCTTCAAGGCTCCAGTAGGAGAAGAGTTTTTAGAATAGAAGAAGAAGCATGGAGGAGTTAGGAGGAGGACAGGATTGTTAGAAACAGAACAGTAGAGAGCAGTGAAATGAAGAGCACTAGCCTATTGTGTGGGGTTATCAGAGGAATCCTTTCCACCCCCTTCGCTCCTGAGAAGTTTCTGGATAGGGCTGGAGCTGGTCTCATAGCCCCTACAGACTCTGGCTAACTCCAGGAGGAGGCAGCCATGACTAGAAGATCTTACTAGCTTACATACACCTCAGGGTTATGCATTTCACAAACGCTGTCATCCTTAAATCCCTTTGATGCCCTGGCCCCAGGTTATACTTTGAACCATTTAAACAGACACGGGAGACACTAAGTCTGGCTCCTTGGGCAGATGGGAGATTGACATAGCAAAGAGATTGCCAGAACTGTTTCTTAAGTACAGCAGTGGTGTTCTTTTCCAGTAGTCGTTAGCCAGAGTCATCTTGCCTGCCTGGCAGAATTACGCTTTTTCTGATAAGAGAACAGGGCACTTAATGGCAGACTTAATAGTGACTGTGACCCTGTGCTGACACCTTGAGCTGCCCCTTGGAGGTATGCTCTTTGCTATGGGGATGGACCCAAGAGCAGGTTGGACTCAGGGCTGTCTCTTTTTGTTATGGGAATGGAGTCTAATGGGAGGTAGGTATTGGTGAACTAAGAGTAGGTAGCATCCCGCCATCCTAAATCTTGCTTGCCTCTAACAGACCTGGCTAGGTCATTAGTTACCTCTGGAGTATCTAGGAGGCAGGGCTCTCGTAGCTACATTTTACTTTGTATGACTTAAAGGCTGAAACAAAACTATGATTGTATCCTTCCGAGCATCAATTCTATCAGTTGTGGTTTCTTTTACATTAAATCTTTTGGGGCTGTCCATCTTGTTTTCTGAGGTGGGACCTCTCAATGGCCTGGAACTCACCAGGTGAAGTTGGATGGCTGGCCGCTGTCTCCTTCCCACCATGGGGATCACAAGGACAAGCTATCATGCCTGGCTTTTTTAAAACCTGGGTTGGGTACGGGGGACAAACTCGGGTCCTCATGCTTACCCAGAAAGAATTTCACTAGTGAAGCTATTTCCCTGGCCCCAGCTTCATTTTAAGGATAGTGACTGTAGCTAAACTATACTGAGAGTTCTCCGGGGTGGTGCCACGCTACGTGGACCACACCTATTCACCTGTTAGCATCCCCCATGGAAACAAATCTCCGGGCAATTGATAGAGCAAGGATTGGTTCTGGCCGATGGCTTTGGATGTTTTCCACCAAAATTAATAGACTCCATTGGTTGGGCCTATGGTGGGGCAACACAGCAAGGCTCAAACCATTCAGCACTCAATGAAGGTTAAGCCTGGGATTCCACAATACCCCAGAGGTGCCAGCAGCCCCAAATTTTCCCTAGATCCTCCCTGTTAGTATTTCTGCCACCTTCCAGGGATGACAAAGCAGGCTAAATCCTGGAGAGACGCTGTGTGTGCCAAGGCTGATGGGCTGACTTAACTTCGGTGAGGGTGGTGGGCGGGGTTAGAGGGTTACACTTTCAAAGCCTAATTCAGTGTATGGTGAGGCTCTCTAGTCAGCCAAATAGCCATTCCTTGACCATGTGTGTCAGCCCGAACATCATCACAAACAGATTAAAAAAAAAAAACAACTTTGGAATTGGAACGTGCTAATGAAGTCCCAGTTTTCACCAAGGGAAGGCGAAGAATGCTGCCAAATGATGACACCTGAGGCCTGGCTGCCTGGCTGTGACCTGCTGCAGAGAACGGCCCACCAATGGATTTCTAAGTTGCCTTGACTTGTGACTTGCTTTCTTCTGCTACCGTATAACCTCTCAGAACTCCTTCCACCCAGGAACCTGCAACCCAGGGTAACCTAGCTTCATGTTACTGGTTCCGGTCTCTCATATTTGGCTCTAGAATAAACTCACATCTTCCCTTTGAGATGGAAGCTATGTTTCTATGACAATGAGATTCAAACTCTTGCAGGACAGACAGCTCCTTGAAGTGATTCTTTTAGCCATCCACCATCGTACAGGAACTAAAGTGAAGAGCAGTTAAATAAGAAACCTTTGTTCCCACAGCTAGTTAGAAAGCCAGCCTGTCTGAGCCCAAGACTGTGTCATAATTACCCGGGGTGCCCGACGACCTCTCAGGGCAGAGGCCACTTTGCTCTCACTGGTGCCACCTCTGGACCCAGCTTGATGCCAGGCACAGGAGTGATGCCAGGGTATGAGCACCTTTGCTGTGACTAATGGGTTGTTAGCTTCTCTGCTGTGGAGGGGAGGGAAACGCCGGAGCAAAATCCATCTGCCTAAGGGTGACCTGTCCAGCTGCCTTTGACATTCACGGTGTGGATGCAAAGTTGGCATTCAGTGCAAACAGAAGAAGACAACTCTGACCTGAATGACCTAAGAAAGGAATATGAAGCCCAGAAAGAAGGAAATGAAGACTTTTATTATGCAAAATATTTAATCTAATGTAATCAAGATGTGACCCGAGCTGGCTGCTGTAAACAAAGCCAAAGTTTCAATGACTAACTCATCATGCTATGCCAGGAGACGTGATACTGACTGATATGTGCTGTTGTGATCTAAGGGCGCCAGAGTACTTGCTTCAGACTGGCGTATCTTACTGCTGTGTAATCCCCAGGGATGCTGAGAGGGCAGACGTCATATGCAAACTTCGGATTTTCTAGAATGTAGATAATACATAAAGAAACGCAGAGTTACAGAATGGCTCACTGTTTCTGTTTAAGTTAGGAAAGACAAAGACTTGGGGCAGAAATGTTTCAAATGTGCGGTGTGTAAACCGGTGAAAATAATTTTAGAGGTTTTAGTCCAAGCAAAATGTGACTGGACTAACATATGTTTTGTCTTAAGAGTATCCAGTTATAAAGTCATCTTTATATGTTTGGTTATAATCTATAAGGGATATTCTTGGAGGCCTTGAGAGTGCAAATTAGCAAATGGTTTATGTGAGTATTTAAAGCCCAGTGCCTCAAATCTTGACTGAAAAGATTTCACTTGAGAACTCAAAAGGGAAGCAATAGGATAATGAATCCTGTGGGTGGGAGCAGGTGGTGTCAGAGCTCGGTAGACCCTGTCTCTCAGGTACGGCAAACATCACTAGTCTTTCATCTCACATCTCCACAATAACCACAGCCCATGGAGTTGGCGTAAGGATCAAATTCTTCTCTTCACTGAAACATCCAGGGTGAGCACACAGGAACACCTGGTGGGCATTGCTGTTGGTGCTGTAGTTTCTCTGCAGCGTCAGTGTGGCATTGAAAGACACCTTTGGGTAAACAAAGGGATAAAACTTCGGAAGATACGGTCCAGGTGAAGTTGAACTGTATCTCAGATTTGTGGGTCATCCTCATGGGAGCACTCACTCGGTCTTTGTGCCTATAAGGCCTAGGTTTACTTTTGTTACTTTCAAAACACGATAGAAAGAACTCTTGGGAGTTGCATTACAAATAAATTGACATAAAAAATCAATTCCCTCTGCTACTTCTTAGTATACTGAGCGTGTCAAGCCTGCTATGAAAATGTCTCATCTGGCAGGAGCTTTGTGACAATGAAGTGGGGTGTGACGTGAATGAGCGCATCACTGATGCTCAAAGCTGCTGTGGCATGTTTAACTAGGTAGAGGCTGTCACATGTGTTTATGCTGCATTTATTTAACGTGTAAGGATGGTGTGTTGCATTTGTTTCACCTTGCCTGCCTAAGGCACCTGATTGATCTAATAAAAAGCTGAATGGCCAATAGCCAGGCTGGAGAAAGATTAGGTGGGGTAGCCAGGCAGAGAGAATAAATAAGAGGAGAAACCTAGAAGAACAAGAGAAGAAGGAGGAGATAACGAGGGACACGCCTGGGGCAAGATGCCATTCAGATGCAAGAAGTAGTGAAAGTAAGTTATAGAAAGAAAAGGTTAAAAAAAACCACCTGAGGCTAAAGGTAGATAAAGAGATATGGGTTAATTAAAGTTAAAAGAGCTAGCCAGAAATGAGCCCAAAGTAGGTCAAGCACCCAAAACTAATAATAAAATTTTATAAAAAAATAAAACTAACCATAAAAAAATTTGGGGAGCTGGTTGCTAACGTAAAAGGAAAAGTCTGGTACACAAAGCTTAGAGCATCTAAGTCAAATTAACTAGTAAAAGTAACCCTTATTAAAGATCCCACAGGAGAGAATAAAACCTAGTTCAAAAGAGGAAGAGGACGAAAGGGAAGGAGGAAGAACACTGTGGTCTTCGATTTTGAGTTCTGTGTTTCTTGACTCAAATCTAATCCAGAGGACAATGTCTCCAGCAAAGACAGGCTGTGCATACAGGGTTCAGGTGAACTTTGGAAACAAAACCAAACATGAGACCTGAGCCATTGGGGGAGTGAGCTGAAGGAGGGTGTCAGATTCAGGGGGAGTGGAAACACCTCCAGTTGGGCAGGAAAATATGAAGAAGCAGAGAGACTAGAAAATATGGGGACCGGGCACATTTTGGTTTGGTTGAAGCAAAAAAACTGGAGCCAGAAGCACAGTGGTTTGAACACAGCCTGTCCTCCAATGATGAACCTGTTCAATCCCCCAGATTTCATGGTATTGACAGTCTGGGTAGAAACATAATCCAGTCACAACTGGAGGTGAGATCTCAGGTCAGTAGAGGGAAGTTCCCATGACTGAATCCTCTTGGGGAAGGAGAAACACAGATATCAGATACACATCTGCTTCTCTGATGTGATGCATACGGCTCAACGGGTAGAAGGAGACAAGCCTGTAGCACACGGCCTAGGCCTTTCCAATCTAGATCATGACAAAAATAAACCTCTTGTCTCTCTAATCAAGTTCATTACTGGAATTTTATTATAGCTATTGAAAGTTAGCTAAAATGCAGATGAATTTAGATTCTATAAACACACATTGTAGGTTTTATCAGCACACAAGGAAACTAGAGCTATACTGACTGGCGTGTTGTAGGTCTGTGAGCAGTAACAGCTTCTAGGACTGCATTACAAAACCAGAAACACACATCTTTGAACAAAAATTATAATAGCTTGAAATCCAACTTAAACTCAGTATTTTATGATGTTTTACAATATGCATTTTTATTCTTTTCACATAAAACACTTGTTTCTGTAAGCCAGTGATTATTTTGCCTCACCTCAATTAAATGCTGTATTACTTTCCAAGAATTACATAAAAGTTGCCTCTACAAACATCTCCTCACATGGCCCTTTCCATCTTGACACATTGTCTTCTTAAGAGGACACCATTTGTATTGATGTGAAAGGCACAGTAATCTGGTATGATCTCATCCAGAGGTACACTGTCATATGGTATGATCTCACCTAATTGTATCTATAAGGAAAGGTAGAATTCTGAAGCAATACTTGGGCATGTCTTGTCTTTAGTGAGTGAGAACTGACAGTGGAATCATCTTCCCTGGAGCTTCCCCTGCCCACTGTCACCTTCTGGGGGTACCCACATTCATGCCACAACAGTTGTCAAATTCTTACCCAGACTTCACACGGGCAAGAAGAGCACCTACCTGGTCCTTGCAGAGAAAAGACTGCCTTCCTTGCACTTGCGTGTGCAAGAGGAGAGAGATAAGAACTCTCTGGATGTAGTAGTTAAATTTAAGAATTAAGTGTTTTTCTCATGGCCATATTTCCTATCACAGGACAAAAGCGAGTCAGACAGAAATGGGGGAAAATGAAATGAAGGTTCTGAGCGACACAGTGATGATCGTAATAGTGAGCACTTCCTGGAGACCTGCTGTGTTCAAGGCAGGGGTCTTAGCATCTGCGTCTGCTCATTGGCTTTGTGTTTGTGCAGAAATCTGTGAGGCTGATACATCATTTCTTACTGACAGGGAACCTGAGGCATTGAGTGGCTGTCATTCTTAAATCTCGGTGTGTAGAAGACGAAGGTAAGATCTGGACCCAGTCTGTGAGTACTGGCATTGCATTCCTGTCTATCACTGCCTCACATCAGAGAGGGGAAGTCCTGTCAAAGGCGAACAGATTTCAGGCTCAGCTCCCAGCTTTCAATGTTTACTTTTTCTAAACGTTTTGCCATTTCCATAAACTTACGACTGCTAGGTTTTTATAACCTGGGAACAACTGGGACAAATTGAGTCCCCAGAAATGGCTTGGCACCCTGGCATCCATTAAACGTGGAGCACAATGAGTAGTGTGGGTGGGAGCTGTCAGGAGTCCACTGTGAGCACCCCCACATTTGGCATTATCTCTTAGGAAGGAAGAAAGGACGGGGAAAAGGAAGGAAGGAAGGAAGGAAGGAAGGAAGGAAGGAAGGAAGGAAGGAAGGAAGGAAGGAAGGAAAAAAGAAAGGAAGGAGAGAGGAAAGGGAGGATGGGAGACAAGGAAGGACTTAAATTTTTCCAGGTGGGGCTGGAGAGATGGCTCAGTGATTAAGAGTGCTGTTTATTTTTCCAGAGGACTTGGTTTTTCATTCTAGCACCCACATGGTGATCCACAACTCTCTATTAACTACACTGTATGGAATAATTCACCGCTGTGGAACACTCCTTTTGTGCACTGTGAAGATTTGTCACTTGGATTGGTATAATAAAAAGCTGATTGGCTGGTAGCCAGGCTGGAAGTATAGGTGGAACAACCAAACTTAGGCTCCTGGGAAAAAGAAAGGTAGCTTAGAGGAGTCATGAGAAACTCAGAGAAAAGCAAGGTGGCATGCCATACTGAAAAAAGGTACAGAGTCACGTGGCAAAATATAGATAAGAAGTATGGGTTAACATAAATGTAAGAGTTAGCTAGTAATAAGCCTGAGCTATTGACCAAGCATTTATAATTAATATTAAGCCTCTATGTGGTTATTTGGGAGCGGCTTGCAAGACAGGAAAACTCCGCCTACAATTCACAGGGATCTGAAAATTTTTTTCTCAGTGTTCCAGGTGCTATCAGAAGGCTCTGTAGGATGGAAAGTTCACAACTGGACAGTGCCTCAAGGCATGGCTTTTCTTACTAGGCTGCTGCCCCTCACGTGAAACCTTGCTAAACAGAAGCATTATGTATATTCACAGAATAAGAACATGGATGCAGAAAATATGAGAATGGAAACACTGTAGCACAAAGCCATTTAATAAACAGGTGTCAGTCATGCATCCCTGGACCTTCCTTCCTGAACTATCCCTGCGTACATAAAGGTGATGCTTCCCTGCTTAACCACAGTCATCAGAAAGCCTGCCTAAGAGCATTATTTTGGTCAGGGTTCATGGTGGGTGAACCAGGTCTCTCTCTCCTAACCCCAGTTCTAATCCAGGAGAAAAAGGCCAGCCCTCGGGTGACCTGAGGGTCTTTCTGAAGTATTAGAAAATACAAAGGCGCACAAGTGAAACATAAACTTATGACTAGGGTATAAAGATTGACGTAGCTCTGGGGTAATATATCTTGTTTGTACAAATAAAGGATGCCGAAGATCAGAGGGCGAAGCTAGCCACTAGCTAACCATAGAGGTTTGGAGGTCTGTACAGACAGACAGGAAGTGATAGGACTGAGCGGAGAGAAGAAATGAGAAGGTCCGAGGAAAGAGGAACTCTTTTCAACTGGGAAGCTGAGAGGTAAGGTCGTCGTGGTTTTGCTCCTTTGCCTATCTAATCTCTCAGCATTTTCCCCAATATCTGACTCTGGACGTTTATTATTAAGACCTATTAGAATGCGTGCTACACAGCTTCCTACTTAGAGACCTGTGACTGCAGACCTCCGTCTCACTCCTTCTCCCAGCAAATGCCCCCCGCCTTACAGCCACTCAGCACCGTGAGGTTGACAGACCCTCAGCAGACAAATGACTCCGTGGGGCTCATTGCGGTCGGTCCCTATGTGTGTGGACAGATGTGAATTAGAGACAGATAAAGCCAGCAGCCAGAGCTTGCCAGCAGTCAGGGTACCACTTCCCGATCTTTTGACTTGTGTTCACTCATTCAGCCAAGGCAGAGAGTCAGCCTACGGAGTCAGGCCAGAATCACACGCTTTGAACATCTTCCTCCTCCCCATCATCAGCATGACCTATTTATTTCACTTTGCCCTGACTGGCAGCCCCTATCCTGAATACCCACCCATCCCTCGCTCTTACGTAAGTTCTATCTCTGCAACCATTCTCTTACCAGTGTGAGACTCTTCCCTGATGCTTCATCTTGAGCATCTTTAGCATCCCTCAGTTTCACAATGCATTCCTCAGGTTATATAATGGTCATATATATGAGTGCTTGTACTTTCTCATTCCTCTGCCTGCTGGCACCCCAGTCCTAAGCCTGTCTTTATCGCTCACTGAGCAATAGCAGCTAGAATAATTGCTCCTCCAGACTGCTGTTGACTAATTAGCAGGTGCTGTCTGGTTTGTTCCTCACTACCTGTTTTTCTGCAGTACCTCTTAGCCTTTCACCCCACCCCACCTCTTCTTCAAGCTATTATCTCCCAGTCAGCATCTCGGTTATCAATCTCCTCCCTGGAGATTATCCTTTCCTGGTCTTTCATATTCCTTTGTTTACACACATATTTTCAACCCATCGCCCTTCTGGTAGTTTCCATGTTAATAGCGTAATTACTTTTTAATAACTTTCAACTTCAGGAACCCTATAAATACTTGGCCCAGGCTGCGGAACTGCGCCATCAAACATTATTCCGATATACCCAAAGGACACGGGCGAAACCAGAGAAGCCACCATGGACACTGCAGGAAAGGTGAGTGGGTTGCTCCGTGACGCCCCATAGCCCCTTCACTGCCGTCGAGCAGGTGCGTGTTTAAAAGCAATTAGAAATTTAGAATTTGTGTTCTCTGCTCAGATTATTAACAAATTTGAATGACAATAGTACCCAAAGTATCTCAAGATGTGGAAAGTCTTCCGGCACTGTCTGGAGAATGAATTTCTGACAAGTTGACATAGGATAATTTGCTAATACTGTAGCAAAAGCTTTGAAATTTGCCTGTCATTTCATCCGGACATGTGTGAGGCTGGAAAGCTATCTGCTGTGCCTCGGAGGTCCCTCGGACTGGAAATTGATCCCGGTAAAAAACCGCGTGTTCTTACAAGCAGGTTAATAGCGTTGTGGTAAAGAGCGTGGATGGAAACAGCATCTGCGACGTGTTAGAGAGCTGCGGCTATAATGTACTAGTGAGTCTTAAGTGGGCTATTGCCCATCCTGTTACACGGAACAGCAGGCTGAGCCCCAGACTGTGAACACGCAGTGCGAGCACAGAGCATCAAAGGAAGAACTTACTCGACATCATTAGCAGTGGTGAGAGCTGGATGTTAAGCTTCCTCCCTAAGGGAGTGAGCATTTGTCTGTGTACCTTAGTGTTTTGTGTTCTCTGTATATTGCTTTTGAAATAAGGAATTTTTTCCCTAAAAGCTATTTTTTGCCAAAAGTTTTGAGTGGAAAGCAAATTTATTCTAATTACGTTGTTCATAGACAAAAGTAGTATTTTCTATCCCTTTAGTTGAAAGTTCTTGTGACCCATGTCCTTTTTCTTTGTAAGATTAAAATTGGTATTATCTCTTCCACCGGAGATTAAATTCCTTTCAATAGATTTTTCTCCACTTATAATGACCAATGCAGAAATCATACCTACAAATGGAATACATTTCAAGGTATACAAACTAGTATCACCGGGTGTTAAGTCTAAAAGTTAAGCTAGTCCACACTCATTGAGGAAGGAGCTATTGCAAGACTACACAGAAAGATACTCAAGTCAACAGAAACAGCCTCTACAGAGAAACCTGGAAAAATAATTTGTTGCACAACAACAGTGCACACCAGGCCACCCTGAGATAGCTCATTTCGATGCTAGCTTCACACTACACAAAGAAATAATCTTCAGTTAAATGTGAGTTAAGTGTTTGAGAAGCAAACTGGAAAAGTTTCAAAGAGAGGATGAGAAAGAGTTGTTACTCTACAGAGAATTTCCAGACCCTGGAAATGGAATAATTTATAAAGGAAAAGACTTTCATAAACAAACATCATGAAACATGTGCATCATTTCATACAAAATCAATATGATATAAACAGCAGAGGAAAAAGTTGCAAGATGAGCTGAGAGACAGCAAGTTAATCCCTGGATGTTTAAAGAAGTCATTTAAGTTTAGCAAAAGAAATAAGATGCCAATAGGTCTGTAAATACATGAGAAAGCCCTTCCACATCTACCAGATCATGGCAGATACCCATACTGCCACCCTGAAAACATACCAATGAAGACTGTGGGCTTCTTCTGCCTGGGCAATATTTTGTTAATGCTACAGCCAATGCGAAGTATAATGGAATATATGATAGCAAAGGCAATTTATTGCTCTGGAGAGCGGGTCAAGTGAGTGATTAAATCTTTCTGTAAAGAGATTTGGAAATGAACTTAGCATTAACAATGACTCTCTTTCCCGAGAAATTTTCACTTAAGGAAACACACCAACCAAGAAAAAAAATATGAACAGATGTGTTCATAATACACTTTGTAAGAGGAGAAACAATGGAAGATTCCTATAGCTAGGTAGTTATTAAGAAAATTAAGATATACCCACATATAGTGGTCATTTCAACCTAGGACAATGAAGTTCTTCAAAGTCAAGAGAAATGCTAATAAACATGTCAATGGTAACGATTCTTCTGAGACAGTGACTGTCTCAGAAGAGAGGAAGAAGAAGAACAAGGAGAAGGGAGAAGAAAGAAGGCAAAGTTCCTTATATGGAATAATCTTAACTATTTTAAAATTATTAAGATTTTATAAGAAAATATATTTTGAAAAGTTGTAAGAAAATTTGCTAAATTCTTGGAGGTTTATGCTTGGGATGCAGTTGACTTGTTTATATTGATTTATTTTGGGCTTTTTCCCTATGATTTTGATACTTTTACAAATAACAGCAAGTGTGATCAGAAAAAAAAAGGAATTTATTGGTAAATGCCATTTTATTTTGTGCCCATTAGACAATCACATGCCGGGCAGCCATTGCCTGGAAAGAAAAGTCTCCTCTTAAAATTGAAGAAGTGCAGGTTGAGCCACCGAAATCTGGAGAAGTTCGCATTAAGGTAAGTTCAAGCTGGCCAGTATTCACTTTTGAGGATGAAAGAAAATGATACTACACTTCAGAAAATAGTAGGGGTTGAAGAGATGGCTCAGCAGTTAGGAGCACGGGCTTTTCCAGAGGACCCAGGCTCTATTCTCAGCACTCAAGGTTAGTGGCTCATAACTGCCTGTAAATCCAATTTCCAGGGATTTCACTCTGTCTCTCTGCCTTCACAGGCAGCTAGGTTCGCACACACATAGACCCAGATGGATACACTTGTACACACATAATTAAAATTAAAAATAGGGATTTAAAATTCTAAAAAAAAATGTTGATGGAAAAAGGAGAATTAAAAAAAGGACAGATGAGGAATGAAAGGCAAAACAGAAAAACAAGGAACTCACACTTGGTAAGTTACAGACAAGGATGTGTGTCCTATGAGACTGGCTCCAGCCCCTACTCAGGGTTTCAAAGATGAATGCTTCTCAGGAGCAAAGGGGATGAAAAGGATTTATATTAGAACCTCACACAGACTGGCTAGTGCTCCTCATTTCACCTGCTCTTTATTGTTCTGATTCTACTCTAATAATCCCATCCTCCTTCAAACTTCTCCATGCTTCTTCTTCTTCTTCCTCTTCCTCTTCCTCTTCCTCCTCTTCTTCTATTCTAAAAACTCTTCTCCTACTGGAGCCTTGAAGCATAAGGAGCTGAGCTGCTCACCATGGCAAAACAAAGGTCCAAGGCCATAGGAGCAAAGCCTCGACCAGACAGGGAGAATGCACAGTGTTCAATGACAACGTTGAGACTCAGATCAATTGTTAGTGGACTGGCAAGTGAAAATTTGGCATGTTTTTTTTAGTAGCCTTGGTTGGATATCTGTGAGTCTGACCTTGTGTGAGCTGCACAGTTTTCATTTTAGAAAATGCCTTGATTCTAGTTGAATTTTTTTCTGAGGTGAAAATGAGTTAATTATGTGTAGTAGTAAGCAGGCTTACAGGTGTCTGTAGTCATCATGGGATAATAAACCTAGTTATGAAGCATGTCCCAGTATGTATTCTATATATCAAAACTACATAACTAAATGAAAAGTCATCCATTTGACCATCCACAGATATGTGTGACCATAAGATTCAGATGCAATCGTAAGATTACACACACACACATTACATGACAATGCACAGCAAAAGGGAAATTCATGGCTGTTATTGCACAAGTAAAATTACAGAAGAAAGCCGCAGTTTTCAGAGGAAGCTATAATTGTGTCATGGCCTGCAACAGCTTCTGATAAACGCTCCTGACAATGGTGTTCTGAGAGTTTGAGAACAAAGGGAAAAGTGACAGAAGAGTAGCCATGGACAGGGCTCAATCATTGTTCTGGCCAAATACTCTCTGGAAACCGTGTTCCCTTCCTTCTCATACACCCAGAGAGCTGTCACTGCTGACTGTGTGTTGTGCCACCATCTACAACGCTTCCGAGTTGATTGGTCACCACTCTTGGGCTACTATGCTCCATACTCATAAAGACCATACCCTAGGTCAGACCTGCAGACGACTCCACTCAGCTGCTGATTATAGTGGCTAGAAATCAGCATTGTCACATTGAGCCCTTGATAAAATCAAAGTCAGAGATTGGATATGCCCACTGTGGTGGGCGAGTCCCTGCCCTCCTAACTTATTTGATGAACCATGGCTACAGATAATCCCATATTCTCATTTGCTATACACAACAAAGGAATAAGAGCCTAGAGCTTCCGTATATAAAAAGCATGTCTAGCCTTTGGTAGCATCGAGAAGCCATTGTAACACAGTGAGGACCCACTTGCTGCATTCAGACGTGGCTCTTTCTGGTGTTCCTGCCGCTTCTTCTGCCACAGATGATGGAAACACATAGACTGCTTTTCTGCACTCTTCTGGGATCCAGAATCCATAGGCCTTTGAGTATGTGGTGTCTCATTTGGAAGGTTTAATGTAGATGGGTTGGGCCAACCACAGGCAAGAAATCTCAAATAATTATCTAAGAAGTTTTTATGTTTCCCATAACAGTTAAATCTTGCAATATTAGTTTATTTAGCTTAATCTTATTTTACAATATCATTGCCTCTCTCTCTCTCTCTCTCTCTCTCTCTCTCTCTCTCTCTCTCTCTCTCTGGTCTGTCTGTGTGTCTATCTGTGTTTCTCTGGAGACAGACAAGATTCCACTATGTAGTCCTATCTGGCCTAGAACTCTCTATGTAGACAAGGCTGGCACTTAGCTTATAGAGATCTGTCTGCCTTTGCCTCCCTAATGCTAAAGATGCTCTGGCTATCTTAGAACTCACTCTGTAGAACAGGCTGACCTCCAACTCACAGAGATCCACCTGCCTCTGTCTCCAGAGCACTGACAGTAAAGGTAGGCGTCACCGTGCACAGCCTTAAGGAAAAATTCCAACGTGCAAGTTTTAAAATTTTGAAAATTGGTTTACCCAAAGCATTGAACTTCACAATATTGAACCTGAAATTTTGTGTCTCTTGATAGTGGTGCTATTGTTAATATTTCCAAAAATGAAAACAAAACCATTTTGTTTCACAACTCCTCATTTCATAGGTCATATGGACTAGGTTTCAAAAGACAAGTTTATTATGAGGGGTGAACATGAAGCTATGTGACACTGGATAAGTCATTTCAGTCCCTGGGCCTCTTTTCCCGACCAGTCCTAAATTGGTAGGGAGAACTTCTGTGTTCCTCTCGTTAGATATAAGTTAAAAAGCAATAATAAGACAACAGTGGGCAGTCCAGAGATGCAGGTTATTGGGAGAAAGAGCTTGAGACCATGATCAGGCCTGAAGGTTGCGGGGTGGTGGGGAAGGGATAGCGTTAGACAGAAGCAATGCCATGGATGGAAAAGACAGAGAGCAACCATTGAGGGGGTGGCGAGGAGCCCTGAGATGCCTCATAGAGGGCAGTGTGGAGTTCACCCCAAGCTAAGGCCTCTGAAACAGCTCTGCACCAATCCCCAGAACAAAGGAAACACCTAACTTATGTACGTTTTGGGGTGAGGGGGCTGATGGGAAGTTTTATAGCACGTGATTTGATTCAGCATGGTGGACATGACAGAGATGGAAGGACCAAGTTCTCTGCACAGAGCTGTCAAGGGGCGACACAGACTGACTCTTTCCTCTGTCGCAGCAGGAAGCGCAGGGAGGGGCAGCGGTGGGGTCTGGCCTTTCCAAAGGGATCTCTCTTTAAGGGACAGACTGTTGTCCTAACACATGAGTGTTGCTTTAGGGATCAAGTGAGATCATTCGTATCAAACAAAACACAACCGAACACTCGGTCTAAAAGAGGGAGGAAGAAAATCATAAACCATTTGTCTTAATTTCTGTGCAGATGGCTTCTACAGGGATCTGTGGCACCGATGACCACGTGCTGAAAGGAGACCTCTCGATGAAATACCCTTTAATTCCAGGTCATGAGGGAGCAGGAATTGTGGAGTCTGTTGGCGATGGGGTTTGCTCTGTGAAACCAGGTAGGAAATGGGAAACAGTATTCTTTGGGAGCAGAACACCGGGACTCTGGCTGCACTGTTAGCTTATTTGGCAGAAAAACAAGTTGGGTTTGACTCTCTAGATTCTTCTCGCTGATGACATGTCACATTATTGAATGAAGTCAGTAATGGAAAGGGCCCCATCACTGTCACCTCTTTTCTTTCACATAAAGGGTATGGAGAACAGCTCCTGGGCAGCCAGATAAAGGTTGACATAAGAGCGGAGAGTCTCCAAACTGGGTGAAAGGCCCTTGGGCTTTAGAACCACTTATGTTTTGATTCAAAAATGTTTTTAGAATGGTGTTGGAGTCTTTGGCAAGGGAATGAATGTTGTAGCAAACCAGAATGTACTGCTTGAAAGGTCATGACAGACACGATGACGGTTACCTTTCAATGAATTATCCCCAGTTGCATCCTAAAGGACCTTGGCATCGTTATCCTTAGCACTACAGAGACAACAGGCTAGACCTGGCCGAGTCTTCAGGAGTCTGTGATGACTGCATAGGTCAACCTTCTCCCAAGCCCCACCCTGTCTGTCACTCTAAACCTCGGGGCAAGAGCTGAGCCAAGACCCAAACGTCATCAAGATTCTCTCCAGAGCTCTTTTGTAATAATTGTTCCAGAAAGAATATGGAGGAGAAAGAACATTTTTCTCTGAAGTTGACATGTCTTAGAATTGATCAGCACTAAACCAGCGCCAGAGGCCTGCAGAGTATCAGTGTGAGAGTGAGCCTTGCAGAATCGGGAGAGAGTGTTGACATTGTCGGGCTACCATAAACAGGCTTTTATGTGTAGCCTTGGCGGTCCTAGAACTAGCACTGTAGACCAGGCTGGCCCCAAACTCACAACCTATCTCTGCCTCCCAAGTGCTGGGATTAAAGCCCGTGCTGCCACTGCCCACAAGGGATTACATTTTTTAAAATGAAAAACAAAAGAATTAACTAGATGACTTCAAGATCCCTTCCTGGTTCTACTGTTCTATTTTCTAAGTAGGGAAAGGTGGTCCTACAACCCTCTACCTGGGGGGCAATGTCTCATCTTTACCCAAATGGTGAAGATTTGAAACCAGGTATAAGAGACTTGTGCTTTGAAACCACCTGGGGTGTCACACTGGCTGCTGCCATCTGTCCACAACATGTTTTCAAGAGAGCCGAGATTTTATTATATTTTTATTACATGAGTAATTTTGGGTTTATTGCTTTATCTCCCCCCCCCCCCTGCAGGAGATAAAGTCCTCACGCTCATTGTTCCACAGTGTGGAGAATGTGATGCCTGCTTGCACTGCTTAGGAAACTTCTGTGACAAGCAAGAGTTAGTAGATTTGTTTCTTCCCTTTTATCCAATTGCTCACATTGTATGTGCCCAATGGTGACCTCGTCTCTCTTTTCAACTTCTAATGTCTGTGCCTGTTCGTGGGTGTCTGTCTCCATCACTGTGGGACAGTGTTCTCCCGTGTTCTGGGGTGATGATGGATGGAACCTCGAGATTTTCCTACCGAGGACAGACGGTTTATCATTCCTTCCGCACGAGCACATTCACCGAGTACACTGTTGTGCCCGAGTTCGCTGTGGTAAAAATTGATGATGTGGCTCCATTGGATAAAGTTTGTCTCATAAGCTGTGGCGTCCCTACAGGCTACGGAGCTGCTGTTAACTCAGCCAAGGTGAGCGAGGCATTTGTTGTTAGTTCGCAAAGCAGGCCCAAAATGGCATTGCTGCCGACTGTGTCCTGAGATGACCGCCTGGGCCTAACCCAGTCTGGATTCTTATTGGGTTTGGATCTGGTAAACAGAAACCTAAACTTGGTATTCCTCAGGAACCTCTTGGTCCCGGTTTCTGTCATCCGGAAATCAACCACTGCCCTTCCCTGCCCCCAACAACAAAGTGTGTCTTGTCCCTGATTAACCCAAACAGCCCGCCTGTGACAGTCCAAAGTCCTCAGGCTAACTCCTTGCTGTTCCAGTCCCCCCACCCACCTCCTATGCCAACCTGCGGGCTAAAACTGATAAGGCCGGGCAAGTTGTTTTTCTTTACTCTCCCAGGCAACCCTGGCAGTTTGTCCCCCAACAAACTTCTCTCTACCCAGGGAATGGTCTAGTCCCGTGGTTTGAGTGCACCTCACTCACCTTTGTGTGTTATCCGTATGTCATGGGGAGGGAGGGGATCAAAACTAGACCGAATCTGTCCACGTGATCCAAGTGCTATACACACAGCTTCCAAAAGCAAACTAGTTTCCTTTGGTTGTTTTTATTCCCTGGTTTATTTTCTTAGCTCTCTGTGCCCAGCTTTGAAAACTAATAACGGCACAATGCGTGAATCTGCAGGTCACCCCTGGCTCCACCTGCGTGGTTTTTGGACTCGGAGGGGTCGGCTCAGCCATTGTCATGGGCTGCAAAGCTTCTGGTGCTTCTCGAATCATCGGGGTTGACATCAATGAGCAGAAGTTTCCCAAGGCAAGAGCCTTGGGTGTTACTGATTGTCTCAACCCTACAAAGCTCCAGAAGCCTGTCCACGAGGTGGTGATGGAAATGACAGGTGTCGGTACTAACTTTGCCTTTGAGGCCGTCGGAAAGATTGAAACCATGGTGTGTTTACGGGGCACAGTGAGGGGGGCTGCCTCAGAGGCATAATCTGCAAATATGCTCTTCTGGAAATATGTTTTAGGCCTGTGTGCCGCCAGTGAAAAATGGAATATAGATTCCCTCTATAGTCTTAGTTTATGAAATAAAGACAATATAGAAAAGAGATCTAAAGTTACAGTATACAGAACTGAGATATGCAAAGAGCCATGAGCTCAGGAATTCACTTTTCTCAATTCTAGTTATTTATATGTAAATAAGAAAATGATCAGAATCACATATATTTATCTGTGGCTTCTAACAGAACTTGAGAAACTGTCAAACTTATATCATTAGGAAAAATCTATCTGACGGCACAAAGAAATCCAATCAGACCAGATTAAGCCAAATTAAATGCCCGGGTTTATTAGCGGCATGCTCCCGGGTGGCTGGGAGAACATGACAAGGAAAAGACACAGAAAACACACTCGCACGCACACATGTATGCACGCAAACCCTAAACCACATGTTTCTCTTTTTGGCACGAACTTAAATATCCTGTGGGGTCAGCACTTGGAAGGCTGGGAACTGGAGTCCAGAAGTAGAGTCTGACCCAAGGCAACTCCCAGGCCAGGGACTTCCAATCACCTATACCTCCATGTGTCAACCTCTATAGCTACAGGGATTGATGACCTAGCTGGCAGCCTCCTGGGTCATACAATTTAGAGAAGGGGATGTATATATACATTACATGGAAATGTGTGTCTAGCTCCTTGGTCAAAGGCCAAAGGATGTGAGTGTAAAGAGGAAGATGACAGAAAAGAGGCCAATTAGGTAAAATCTGAGGGGAAAGAAAAGAAAGGAAAAGGAAAGAAGGCAAAAGAGATAAGAAAATGTGTGCTTATGAACCAATCCCTAGAAAATTCATTTTTTAAAATGAAGCTTCCCCTGGTTACATCTATGTTTACTATGTTCTGTTCTGATTTGTTCTAGTACATATCAATTGGGCAGTAAAGCGTAGCAAGTGAAAAGTTAGACATATAGAATGTGTGGCCCTTATGGCAGTTGATACTTTTATTGAACACACCATTTATTCTTGTAGGCTGGTGTTGTGATCAGGGGTTTTAAGGATGATAAATCGGTCTGTACTCAGAACCATCCTACAAGGAAACTGAGTCAGCACGGAGGTTAAAGTGCCTGCCTGAGTCATGTAGGTGGCTGGCTCTCTGAGGAGATGCAAACATGACCCTGGTGTCGAGGTTGAATTTAAAGTTGTATCTACCCAAGAGAAGTCCAAAGCTCAAGGGTATCAAGGGTATCCAGGATCCCTTCTCCTTGTGGGGAGTTGGTATCAATGTATGGGCGTGCCTGTGACTGTCGCTGTCCTTCTCAGCTCGCTGCTTGGAACTCCTGCAACAGCAGCTACGGGGTCTGTCTGATCGTCGGGGTGGCTCCAGTAAATGCACAGCTGTGCCTTCAGGCGGTCTCGATGGTGACCGGAAAAACCCTGAAGGGCGTGTGTCTGGGAGGTAGGTGGAAGGACGCGATCCCTTAGGTCCTCCTCTGAGGGGACCAGACATCTAGAGTAATGTGTCCAGGGACTCCTCCTGAAATGAGAGTAGCGTTCTTCAAATTGCCTTTTTTTTTTAATTTGGGGGAGGGTGTATTATCATGTATGCATGTGTATGTATTCATATGAGTACACGTGTTCACATATGTACATGCATGTGTGTGGGTGTTTGATATCAGGTACTTCCTCTGTCCTGCTCACTTTTTGGCACAGAGCTCCTCACTACAGCTGGAGCTCACCAGCTGGACAAAACTAGCTGGCCAGTGAGTTCCAGGAATCCTCCTGCCTCCACTTTCCTAGAGCTAAGGTTACATGTGCAAACTACCATTCCTGACTGTTTACCCTGGGTGCTAGGGATCTGAACTCATGGAAAGTACTTTACCAACCAAGCCATATTCCCCACCACCAAATTAATTTTAATTAGTTAAATAAAATAACAGAGCCATTGAGGATTATAATTTTCCTCTGATAAAAAAGATTTTTGTTGCAATTAGAGTAATTTAATTAACTTTGATTCTGCATCGATGGATTCAGTTTATTGTGCTACTAGTAATGCCTTTTTTAGTGTCTTAAATGTCATTATATGCACTAAACTGGTATTTTGACCATGTGTTTCTATCTTCCCAGAAAAATCCTTATTTCTGAGCAATATTGGTTAGCTGACTTAAAAAATTAACACTCCCATTTCTATCCATTCATCTAGGGGTGAGAGTCCAGGCTATCTCCATGCATGTGGATACAGAGGGTCCCCGTGCCATCTCCATGCATGTGGATACAGAGGGTTTACATGCCATCTCCATGCATGTGGATACAGAGGGTTTACATGCCATCTCCATGCATGTGGATACAGAGGGTTTACATGCCATCTCCATGCATGTGGATACAGAGGGTTTACATGCCATCTCCATGCATGTGGATACAGAGGGTTCCCGTGCCATCTCCATGCATGTGGACAAAGACAGTTTCCACAGCACATCTATGTATGTAGATAGAGAAGACGCCCACAGATGCAAGAGGAAATTGTTTGGCAATGGAATCCCAGAATATGGCTTGGTAAGGTAAAGAGATTATTTTTCAACTCAGTAATATGAATATTGACCAAGATTTCATTTAAAGGATGACCAGGTAACAGAACTATCTATAGAAACCACTTTAGCAGCAGCTGTCAGTGGCTGCTCAGGTACAAATGATTTCTCCTTTATTTTTGAATGATAATTTTTCAGAGAGTATCTTACCCATCTCTCATGACTTACTTCATTTTTTTTAACTCTTTTGATTGGCTAATCTTATTTTTGCCACATTTATTTTACTATTATTTGTGTATTGGGATGTGTGACTGTGTATGTGAATGTATGTGTACGTGTGTGTAAGTGTGTGTGTGTGTGTGCACATGTGTACGTGCCAGAGCACCCATGACGAGCTCAGAGGATGGCTTATCAGAACTGATGACTTACCTTCTGGGGCTCAGAGATCTAATTCAGGCTGTCTGGTCCCTACAGCAAGTGAGCCATCCCACCAGCCTGGTTGGTCTTGGATCATATTACTAATAGCCATTTTGTTTTACAGATTATAAGACCAAAGACTGTATTCCCCAGCTAGTAACTGACTATCTCCAAAACAAGATTAACATTGATCCACTAGTGACCCATCAGCTGCCTTTTAACGAACTCCACAAAGCCATGAAACTGTATCATAAAGGAAAAACGTGAGTTTTTGCTTGATGCTCTCCTATATTCTGATAACTCACAGAGGAAATGACGACTTGGGTGTTTCTAAGTGGTTTTGTTAAAGGCGCAGGGAGGGCTCCTTGGACCTTTGGTATCTTTTATACACATCTCCCTATTTCCTGATGTCATCAACAGAGGAAAAGCTTTACCTGCGGCCTCTCTTTGGGGAAAGTCTACTCCATCCATTTGAGAAAGATAGTGAAGAATTCAGCACAACACAAATTCACATTGGGCAATAGTGTTTATTTGTCTGGTTAGCAAAATTTTCTAAAACAATTGAGATGAATTTCTGGAGTCAGCAACCTTGCAAGAAGTTCAAAGGAACGTGTTTAGACCCCTGCCAAGGGCAAAAATCCTTGTGTAATAGTTTAACGGTGGAAGGTAACCTTGGTGGATTGGAGCCAAAGGGTACCACAAAGCCACACCACACAACAGAGCTCACGTGGGAAGTTTATTGGAGGGTGGGGTGCCGAGGTGGAAGGAAGAAAGAGAGGGTTGAGAAGGGCTTGCTTTTTCTAAGGGGATCTAGTGAGTATATGCACATAGGGAGCCTGCTCTACTCGCTGGCTGCGGCGGTCACGGGGTCACATCTTGGCTGCTGCTGCTGACTTGTCTGCTAGGCTCCCAAGGGCAGGCCTGTGTAAATGCTTGAATGCCAACACCTCGTACATCTTTTCTGAATAATGGAACCCACATGTTAGCAAGGCTTTAAGAATGCACCATTTACTCCGCAAGCACTGATTTGTTCACATGTTCTTGAAATGCTCGGGAGTTGGTGGAGGACTGTTGCTGTGTGTGAACAATTTCCTGAGGACTTCTATCAAACACACACACACACACATACACGCACACACACACACACACACACACACCTATGCACCTATGTCCTGGAGAAGTCCCACGAAAGACCACCATCCACGTATGCAATCAGCAAGAGCGTTTATTATTCTAGCATGCTGGGGCCTACCATCCCACACAAAGGCAAGGGCAAGATGACAAAGACTTCCCCCCCCAACCCCCCCTCCCAAGAAGGCCAAGTGGGCTTCTTTTAAGCACAGCCAAGGGACGGTCCTAAAGCAGGTCATTTTGAAAGTGATTGGCTCAAGTAAGTGACAATCATATGAGTGCATTCTAATTGGCCAGGGCTGGGCAGGGCTACAGTTTTCCCTTTTGGGGCAAGCCTGGACAAGTTCCTGGCTTTGTCCTTGAGCAGCTGTGGAAGCTGGCTGGCCTAGCATGTACTGACTGTGGGGGCTGGCTCACTCAATCCTGGTCCTGCGAGTACGGCCTTGCTGTCAGGTGTTGGAGATTGATTGTCCTTGGTGGCTCTTCCCCAGAAGCTGCTTGCCCAGTCGTAGGAAACTGAGGCCTGATCTCTGAGAGAAGGCCAAAGCAGCCTCTTATGGCATCAGCTTGCTCCTCTCGACCTACTCACCCCAGAAAGGGAACCCACAATAGGCCAAAGTAACGATTACACCAGAGTCCAACTCGGTTAGCCACTGAGTTCTTATTGGGGTTACTAACAGGTGTGAAGGGGTATTCACAGGAACAGAGATGACTCTAAAGAAACTGCTTCACAGAAAAGCTCCCCCCACCCTCCAGCATGGGTGATGATGACTCACAAAGGCTGTGCCTTTGGAGCTCTCTGCACCAGTTACAGACAAGCAGCTCAACAGATGCCAGGGACCTCTCCGCAGCTGGACTTTTTAGAATCTCCTCTTGAGTGGCTTACCATGTCCATGGCCCTGGGCTGGGGGGGGGGGGCGTACTACAAATCTTGCAAGCTTCTGCTTTCCCAGACTGGTAAGTTTGTTTACTTCCTGCCTTTCTCCCTCCTGGAGCAAATGCTTGAATTTGGAGACAGCTGTCCTGCAGTTGTCTTCCAGGACTGCTACAAGGGTTGGAGATTCAGTGTAGAGCTTGAAACAAGCAGCAAAGGAATGTCTATGAATGTGCTTTTCTCGGTTCACTTTGAAGTGAGTCTCCAGTCTGTATTCTTTCCCCGACTCTGCGCCCACACTTCGTTTGCTAAATAATTTTTATCTGAAAACCTTCACATTTTTGCCCTCTTCTTTCTGGGAAAATTTCACTGTGTATGTCAATCCATTTAAGTCAAGAACAAAGCTCCAGGGAAGCTCATCTGACAGTTTTAAATGATGATTGTATGTGGGGGAAGGCGTCTAGCAGGCAGTGGACTTACTGCAAGAGGAGAGGAACCAGAGAAAGTCACCTTTTTCTTTCTGGTCCACATGTTAGTCAAGATGCTACAGCAGCAGGATGTTGCTGAGAAGCTGTCCCTGAGGTCCTGGGGTCTTTTATGGTTGTGCAGTCATAGGGAACTACACGTGAAGAGGATGCCTTTCCTCTCTGTATGACACTGGATTCCAATCCAGCCCCCATTCAGATGCTGATTGTTATTTAGGTGAATTAGAGCAAAGAAGAAATGACTGTGCCATAGTTAGTGCTTCCCAGCTTATCGTGATCACAATTTTTTTTTTATGTTTCAGCATCCGCTGTGTTCTACTCTTCTAAGATCTCAATGCTGAAAGCGCAAGAGCATCCCGAATGGCTTTCCTTCCTTTCCTGTTTCAACTCTGATTATCCCCGAGCTGCCGGAAGAGACGGTGCATCAGTGGCAGGAAGACAGTGTAGCTGTCTTTCGTGAAATGAGGGCCTCTTGGCCATACTGATAATAAAATAAGTTGGGAGAACTGGTGTGCAGCTCACACTGTGACCTTAAAAAGAGAAGTGATCGCATTTGATTCGTGATAGTATTGATTATGTCCACAACCCATCTGATCGCGGCCATAAGTTCATGAAAGCTGTCTCCGTGTTCACATGTTCCAGATGCCTTCATCTGTGTAGCTCTCCCTGCGTCTTCCACACCGTTCTTGAGCTGACATAATGATCCTTCTGCTTTCCCAACATGCTGTGGTGAAGTCATCAATGAAGGGCCCCCTCAGATGCAGTGAGCCATTTTCTGTCCTTCAGGATTTATGTCAACCATTGCTCTTACTCGTGAAATAGTGAGGCGTGGCTCCTAGCTGCATATTTGGAAATTTTTACAACTTAGAACCGAGGGAGAAGGTAGAGGATCTTCCCAGAGAAGCTTGGTCACATCCCTAGCACCCCACTCCCTAATTCCACCAAGCATTTTCTCATCCACAACTTTAATGTAGTCTTCTCATTTAAAGCTGAGAGACAGAGGAGAGGGAACGAGGCTTAGCTCTTCTTATTCTTGACTTTTCCCTCATGCTTTATACTCTTACCTTTGGGTTTTGAAACATGAGGAAAATTCTTTCGTATTCTCCTTCACTCTGTTCTGATCCTGCTAGTTTTTAACTGGAATCCACCACTTCGTAGAGAAAGGGGATTATGCATGTTACTGTATTCTTAAGTTTTCAAAACACTGTTTAAATTGCACTGTTTCTTTGTTTCTAAATTTTAAAAAATTAGTCTTAAAAGTACTAAAATGATCTTTCAGAAGAGGCATCTAAATGTGTTCCTAATTTTATTTCTGGGCTTAGATTTTTCTAATCAATTTTTTAAAAGCTGGTGACAAATCTGATTGAACAATAGTGGGGAAAATGTTGGTGATGTAAAACAAATATGTATGGAAGATATTATGTATTCTATAAAAATGGTAATAGATGAATGCCTTAATATGTAAAGAATGTTTATAAATTAATAAATATGTGATAAATATCCCAGTAGAAAATTAACTTGCCAGAAACAAGTATCTTGCCAAATAAAAATTACTAAATAATGGTCTGGTGAGATGACTTAGTGGGTAAAGGCGATTGCTGGGAAAGTCTAGCAACATGAGTTCTGTCTCTGGGACCCATGTAAAGATGGGAAAAGAATCTGAGTGGACCAAGTTGGCTCCGCCCCTCCTCCACATGCTGTGGCAGAAGCACGCGCACACATACTGAGTGCTCAAACACACATACACAAAAACAATTGTTTTGGAAAAGAAAGGGGAATACTAAATAAAGTAACGAGAAGATTTCTCATATCATCAGGTTGTCAAAACATAAAACAAATGACACTCTGTAAATGTCAATGTGTGGGACAAACACAAGAGGACGCAGTCACAACGGGCTGGGGATGTCAAGATGCTCGTGGAACATGCCGTCACACCATGACCTAGTCTAAAGTCTCCATGAGATCTCAGCAGAGTAGAAACTGGTCTGGCAGTGAACAAGAACTCAGAGCATTCTCTCGAAGTGGAAGAACCCATGCAAATGTTGAGAGACAGGAGACAGCATGTCCAAACTTACTGTAGCATGCTGAGAACAAGCAGAATGGCTGTGTGGGAGACCAGAGAGATAAGCAGCTAGACAAGATGGTCTTATGGACCTCTTTCTTCGGACAGTTACATAAACAGATTGTATCACTTAAAATTAGAAACAGCCAAGATGTCCAGTTGTTGTTACTGATGGGATAATGTTTTTTCCTTAAATCATGGTACGTGGGACAATTTTTTCAAATGATGAAATATATTACTAAGTTTTAAAGTGAACCACAACCCTAAGCTAGTTTACAAATGCACACGCCTATGGTGTCTTTTTGATGTAAAGAAGTAAACAAACAAATAAATCTAGGAGTCTTCGCACTGAAATGATTAACTGTGGTTATGTTATGGTAAAATTACGCTCATCGTAAAGGAAAATTGAGGTGTTTTAAGAATACCTTGATTGGAAATGTTACAGCAATACTGACTCATTCCAGTCAGCATCTATCATACTAACACCTTGGCAATGCCTCTCAGATCATCTAGATAGACGCTCTCAAAGACTGAGTCCAAGACGGTGAGTGGTGTTGCAAAGAGAATGTTTAGTTGTTTATGAGACTCAGTTGGTTAGAGGTGCAAAACATTAACAAACGAGACAGGTCGGTGAGGAAAGAAAAATATCTGAAGAGAATAAAATTTGGGGACAATGAAAAGGACTCACACATTGTTGGTGGGGGGGGGGGAATGGGCAAACCAATGAGCAGGCAGTTAGCGAAGAAGTCGGTGAGAATAGTGTGCCCTTACTGACTTGGGCTGCCACTCCTTAGAAGCTTTTGTTGGGTGGAGCTCAACTTCTCAAGTATTTTAAGATCCAGATCTGGGAGATACACCTGAGAATGTTGGGGTGTCTTTGAGAGCAAGGGAGCCTTTCTCAGTTCCTGTGCTTTGTTTGGGGGCCTAAGGTCCTGGAAACTCAGGCCTCTCCAAACTAGCAGCGTTTAGATTCTTGTCTCTTGAATTCAAAGAATGAAACTCATGGACCACAGAAGGTAAGTTTTAAAGAGGGGGGGGGGGGCGCTATTTTTATTACAGAAAGTTAAAGAGAAAGAAGAAAATGGAACCCATACCCACAGGAGGGGTCCCGGGAGTGGGATGCTATTGAGGGCCACTGCCTTTAAGTTAGTAAAGCTTTTCTGAATGAAAGATGGAAGAGGGGGAGAGAAGCTGATTCAAGGTGTCCAGGTGCCCCCATTTCAGAATTAGCCTCAGTACAGTTTCCAGGAAACAGTGCTTCCTTGGGGGTGGGGGAGAGATATGGGACAAACAGACAACCCCTTTCTGAAACCCCAGCCTCTGGCCATGGCAGAACCAGAGACATTTTGGCTGAAACATATCTGGCCCCTTTCAAGGACTAGGATGCTGACATACCCGAGAACATTTTTGCGTTTTAGCCAAGAAAGAAAACTGTCCACTCTTCGGGAATGCCTTTACCCTAAATCTGCCTGGCCAATTGCTGGTGCTCTCCTGTTCTCAACATTTCTGTCCTCCCATTCCCAGAAGACACAAACCTAACTGCTACTAGGAAATTGGGGTGAAAATCAATGCTATTTCTACAAGTCAGGGGGGTGTTGTTGGGCAAAAGTATTGGCATACCCCTCTAGTGGGTCTATCTAAAAGGCCCCCAAAGTGCTTCTATGGCTTTATTTGTAGAACTGTCGGATAAAGGGGGGCAGGCAGGAATCTTGAACTCCTGGGTAGGTGATAGGGGAAACTAAATTCGAGGAATCTGGGGATGCAGAATGGTTCCTGTGGTTCCCTTGACTGGCTGAAGGATTTCTTGTAGATGTTCAGGAATTAGAGGGTGATTAATGGAGACCACAGAAATGGAGCCAGAAGGCCACAGTCCCTCTGAGTGTGGACTGAGTGCGTCTACGAGGAGACGAAGTTAAAGCAGCAGTTCCGTCCATACAGCCCAAAGATGAACAGGACGACTGTTGCGATCATGAGAGACCCCCTTCCACCAGGACAGCACAGCTCACCGTCAGAGCTGCCCACCAGTAGCACGGTGCTGTCTGTCACAGATCTTGCAGATCTTGGAAAGCAGATAAACATTAACAGAATTACCAGAAATACGCAGATACCAGCATTCAAGCTGGCTAATAGTACAAAGGCTCCCTTGGGCTGCTGGGGCTATCTCAAGCCATGCCTCTCTGTAGGATTGCCTTTCGTGTCATCTGAACTTCAGAATTAATTAATGGAGGACACTGTAAAGGGGAAAGGAACTTAATTTGCAAAAGTATGTTTTGGGTAATGTAACCAAGATGCTAACATATGTGTTTTTGCATAAATTTCTAATGTCTTCTGACTCAAAACAGAGTGTTGTAGGATGACCAGAATTCTTTCTTTCTTCAGTATGCAGGTCTCTCTTTGCTTTTGTTTTCTTTTGTTTTCCAAATATTTGCACTGAAAGAGTTGCCTTCTTATCAGTCTGTCCCTGTCACCAGCCTTGGTCAAAGGGTTAAGTTCCCAACCAAAAGCCTACAGTCACACCACTTCAATGAATATCCTGTTCGCCTTTCAAATGCCCCGTAATGACCTCAAATTCAGCTCTCACTAGTTGATAATTACACACATAAAGAGTTAACGAATCTATAAATTAAGTGACTAGCCCACAGATCTTTTTCTTCTCACTTGGGACAGAGAGTGAAGTCCAGAAAGCCTTACACACAAAGACTGCAAAACCAGCTGTTAGGGGGAAAAAAAAAACACAAAAATCCAATCAAAACAGATTAAACCAAATTAAAATGCCCATGTTTTATTAAATGCAGTGCTCTCGGGAGACAGAAAACCAGGGGGAGCACATGCAAAACCCACGACCACGTGTTCCTTCTCTGTGTGCCCACTTAAATACCCTGTGGGAGTGGTCCTGACCCGGGGAAGGGGTCAGGACCTGGATGCTGGGATTTGGAGTCCAGACCAACGCAAGTCCCAGGCCAGGGGGTGCTGGGATGGATGCCAGGGACTGGGGCAAGGCTCCCAACTTAACACTAGCCCATAAGAAATGCCTTAAACGGAGCACAAAGAGGAAGGCCCGAAATCTCCAGCTAACAGCAACTAGACTTGGCTGGAGCCACTGGAGCAAGAGCATAGGAGCTCCACAGTATGGACCTGGGTGGAGATTTAATGAGAAATGAGTTACAAGATGCCACAGTTAGAACAAGCAGACAAAAGCCCAGTTATGTAAACAAGCCATAGAGCTTGGGCATGTGATAGAAAAACCCTTCCATTTGTGCAGCAGGGTGTTGCTTTTTGCTCTGACCCCTTCCTCCTCTGGAAATGTATGTTTTCTTTATAAGTTCCCATTTCTGCTTCTATCCACAGGTCTCTGCTCAGTTCCTTGTTCTAGGACACAAGACCATAAAACCTCTTCGAGGCGCCCATGGAACCCCAATAGCTGCCCCCGTCAGCTGGTGAACTAGAAAGAAGGTTAGGATTTATGTTTCTAGTCTCTAAAGCTTTCTGCTCTTTCTGGGATGCCCGAGAGTAACTCCAAATTGTGAACAAGGTCAGGCTGCTAGGGAAATGACCTTTGGAGACTCCGGTGACCAGATATTCCTGTCCTGTGCTGAGATCAGGTAACGAACCAGATGCAAGAAAACAGTCTTGCATCAAAAAGCTCACTATAAAATCTCACACCCATCCACATGCCGCAGCAGGTCCCGGGAAAGACTCCCAACCTTGAAGGGGCAAGGAACACATTCCTTTTTGCTCTTTTTCCTAAGTGCCTGCCTTCTTTGGCAGCTCCTCCCTCTCTTTTTTTTTTCCTCTCTTCCTTTACCTTCTGCTTTCCCCAGTGATGCTCATGAGGGTGACAGACTTGGGCACTAAGAAGGAAGGGGCTGTCTGGGTTCCCAAGGGTCCAGGCCTCAGCCAGAAGAACCAAGTGTCACACAGTGATCTGGATGACTTGGCTTCAACAGTGGCCCCACAGCTGCAAGTCCTGGCTCTGCCATCCACTGCCTCCATCAGGCGTGTCCCTGTTATGGAGATCACTCAGCTCTCCCCATTCTCAGAACTCTGCCTTGGCTTTGCTGGAGACCTCCCCACCATTTGTTTTTGGTTTCTGTGTCCTTTCTGCTCATTTAATAACGTTCCATTCCTGAGGACATAGATTGAGTCTGCCAGTTAGCAAGACATTCCTTCCAACACGAGGGTCAAGAAAAATAAAAGAACCTGAACATTTGTTCTTTTTGCCTGTTCAGGTGTCTGGGAAAAGACCAGAGCTGTTGGTACAGGACATTTTTAGGGCCTCATGAGAGAGGCCTTATATAGATATAGATATAGAGATAGAGATAGAGATAGAGATAGAGATAGAGATAGAGATAGAGATAGAGATAGAGATAGAGATAGAGATAGAGATAGAGATAGAGATAGAGATAGAGATATTCTAGGTATTCTAGGAAATAGTCTCAGATACCCATTGCAGGGACTTGTTTCCAAGTCTTGGGAAAGTTATCACGGGACATAACTCCTAACCCGTGTATCTCATCCTCCTGTGAACTGTGCTCAGCTCTCCAGAGATACCTGCGGCATGATGGACTTGGGGGATGCCCCACATGCCAGGTCTTCTGAAGGCCTCTGTACATGAATTAGAGGCATCTTCTGCTCCCCAGAGGCCCTCGGGTTCTTGTCAGGCCCCAGGGAAATTCAACCCCAAGAACTAGACCCCAAGAACTAGAATATGTATGACCATGAGAAAAGAGTGTGAGTCCTGTAACCTACCCTGCCCCATACAGGCTGGGCAGCAAGAGGTTTGGTCAAAGGATGAAAGAACCTATATTTGATCTTGCCTATTCATTACCCAAGGGAAGTGGGGTATGAGAGGAAGGTAGAAGATATACAAGTGGATAATTTACTGAGAAACCCATAATTTTCCAAGAGTACAGTCGCCTTTAGAATAGGAGCATGGTATTACAACATCCCAATAGGAACCAATAGATGTAGGGTGATGATTGAGAGCCACCCCCAGAGATAAGATCAAAGAAGTTACACAACATTGGGAAAGAAACCCTGCCCTAGTCAACAGGCTAGTTAAGGCCATCACATTTTAAGATGGTCTTAGCTGGCATCACAGGCATTTAGCTCCTAAACAGGGAAAGAAGAGAGTCTGAGCAGAAAGTTTCACCTCTGATACACACACGGACACATACATGAATATATATATGTAAATTTCATATATATTATATATTGCTTTGACTAGGATCTTTCTTACATCTCAAAGATACACAAATATAAACTACTTTCTTTTGCTGGAAGGGATTTAAAATTTCTTTTAAATCATATTTTATGTATTACAATACAAATTCCATATTTAACACTATATTAGAATAATTTACATTCTTTTAAACAGGAAAAAAGCGTAATTTCTTTTATTTGCTTAAAAGATATTCTCTAATGCATAATTTCTTATCTAATGTAACTGTGTCATGTGCGAGAAACAAGTGGCTCCCAACTAGCTACTCCATTGGGAGGAACCACCTCAGAATCACTTGTGAACTGCAGACTGGCAACATCCTAACAGTGCCTGGCATCCCCTCTTCCACATCCTCTCATTATTATTCTGTGAAGTGAGAAACATTTTGTCTGTCTACGGGATTCTGTATCAGCTCCTATCCATTGCCAGAGAAAGGTTCTCTGATGACAACTGGCAGAGAAATGCAGGCCCATTTCCCACCTTATCTGACAGCCAGAGAGTTTGGGGAATAACAAGGCTTAATCACACCTTCTTGCTCGGGAGATGGCTGCCTGGCCCCTTTCTGAAGTTAAGATAGTCAAGATATGCCAATGTACTTCTGCTTCTTCCACTGTAACTATGGAGGGGCTGTTTTCTGCCGACAAGACCAAGAGTACCTGAGTACAGGTGACTTGGGTCATCCTGCTACCTAGTTACCTAGGCAACAAAATGCTAATGGATGATGATTGGAAGTCTTATGCTATCATGTTAATGAAGCCTTTGTTACCTTGTCCCCCAGTTTGTGGTTGGTATAAAAGCTGTGGAAAAATAAATGCGGGTGATTTCAGGATCTGAAGAATCCCTGAAACTCCCTCCGGATACTGGCTTGTGATTTCTGTCTTTATTTTCCTACCCCTACCCTGGTAAGAGGTGATTTTGCTGAGGCTGGTCCTCAACATATGACAGCCCAAGGTGTCGCAGTCTTCAACAGACTGATCTATGAGTAGAGCAGAATATTTTTAGGAATAGGAATCATTTCATTGATCTTTCTTTCTTTCTTTTTCTTTATTTCCTTTCTTTCTTTCTTTCTTTTTTTTTTTTTTTTTTTTTTTTTTTTTTTTTTTTTTTTTTTTTTTTTTTTTTTTTTTTTTT
>NW_026068078.1:2805934-2854763 GCF_014885135.2 Alexandromys fortis | reverse complement strand
ACCAGTCATGTTTGGTTCTACCCTGTGTCTCTGGGATATCCAGTCTCCAGTTCCTGGCCATCCAGGCAGTGTGTGCATGGGCTCATCTTATGGAGTGGACTTCAAGTTAAATCAGACATTGCTTGGCCACCCCAACAAGTTCTGTGCCACCATTGCCCTAGCACATCTTGCACACAGCACAGATTGTAGGTTGAGCTTTTTTTTTTTTTTGAGAGGAGCTGGGTTGCTGTCCATGTTTTCTTTCAGTAGCCTGCAGAGTGCAGAGTACCTTTCCCAACCAAAGAGGAGTGTAGGCTTCTTGCAGGCACCGGCTCATTCTGGACAGATTCTCAATGAGCTGTGTGGATGCTGATCTCGGCAATGCGGCCCATGTCAGTCTTCACAGAGCAACCCTTTGCCCTAGCATCAGCCTGGGTTGTTTGGGAATCTCCACAGGACCCCTCCAGGGCTCCCCTCTCTACCCCCCCCCCCACCAACAACTCAGCTCAAGGCAACCCAGCCCCACCACTAGGAACCCTATCTGGTTACAAAAAATGGTCAGGTCAGACTCCATATTCCTATTACCAGGAGTCGTCAGCAGGGTCCCCCTCATAGATCCCAGGAAGTTTTCACTGCACTAGGTTTCCACACTGACTCCCACAAGGTCCCCAATTCCAGCCATCTCTTCCACACTCCCTCTTTCCATTCTATCTCCTCCTACCTAATCCCATCTGATTCTGTCCCCAGCCAATCCCAGTCCACCCATAAAATCTAGGTCTAAGTTACCTCACTCAGGATAATTTTTTTCTGTCCCATCCATTTGCCTGCGAATTTCATGATGTTGTTATTCCATTGTGAATACTCCATTGTGAAACTGTACCACATTTTCTTTATTCTGTTGAGGGACATCTAGGGTTTTGTTTTGTTTTTCCAGATTCTGGCTATTATGCATAGAGCAGCAATGAACATGTTTGAGCAAGTGTCTCTGTGGCAGAATAAAGTATCCTTTGGGTATATGCCCAAGAGTGGTGTACTTGGATCTTGGAATAGATTGATTCCTGACTTTATGAGGAGCCACCACACTGATTTCCATAGTGGCTGTACAAGTTTACACTCCCACCAGCAATGGAGGAGTGGTCCCCCTGCTCCACATCCTTGCCAGCATGAGCTGTCACTTGTGTAATTGATCTTACCCATTCTGACAGATGTAAGATGGAATCTCAAAGTAGTTTTGGTCTGCATTTGGATGATGGCTAAGGATGTTGAATATTTCTTTAAATGTGTCTCAGCCATTTGAGATCCCTTTATTGAGAATTCTGTTTAGATATATACCCCTAATTTTTCATTGGATTGTTGGGGTTTAACATATTAATTTCTTTATATATTTTGGATATTAGCCCTCTATCAAATGTAGGGTTGTAAAAACTTTTTCCCATTCCGTAGGCTGGATTGGTGGTGTCCTTAACCTTACAGAAGCTTTTCAGTTTCATGAAGGCCCATGTATTACTGATCTTAGTATCTGTTCCGAAAGTCTTTTCCTGGACCAGGGCATTAAAGGTTATTCCCCACTTTTCTCTTCCATCAGATTCAGTGTATCTGGTTTTATGCTGGTACATTTTTTTGATCCACCTTGAACTTGAATTTTGTGCAGGGTGATAAGTATGGATCTATTTGTATTCTTCTACATGCAGATGTCCAAGTTGACCACCACCATTGGTTGACGATACTTTCCTTTCTCCAGTGTGTTTTTCTGGCTTCTTTATCAAAACTCAGGTGTCCATAGGTGTGTAGATTTATGTCTAGGTCTTCAATTCATTCCCATTAATCAAGGTGTTGGTTTTTAAGCCAATACCATGAAATTTTTACTACTATAGTTCTATAGTACACCGTGAAATCAGGGGTAGTGATACCTCCAGAACTTCTTTCATTATTTAGGATTTTTTTGGTTGTCCTATGTGTTTTTGTTCTTCCATCCGAAGTTGAGAACTGTTCTTTCAAGTAAACATGTTTCTTATACAAGAAAAAAAAAAGGATAGCTACAAAAGTGTTACACAAAGATAATGAAGGGAAATGGGGCATGGACTACATACCAGAGTCAAGTTTATTAGACTAGAGTTTAGTCCGATGTTGCTTCTTATTAGTTTTGGTTAATTATACAAAATTATGGTTTTCATTGTGACCTTGTCAGACTTGTTTATATTGTGTTTTAATATGATTCATTCCCATTACCCTTCTCTGACTCCCTCCCTACTCCTACTGGCTGTCTTCCTCTTCTCAGTCTTTCTCCTTCTTTCAACTCTCTTTCTTTTGGCCAAGATTCTGTATGTAATAAGAGAAACCATGTAACAGTTGTCTCGCAGGGTCTGGATTATTTCTCTTAACATGACCGCTGCCAAGTCTATATATTTTGGGGCAAATGACACAATTTCATCCTTCTTAATGGCATAATAGTAGATAGATAGATAGATAGATAGATAGATAGATAGATAGATATCATACTTTATCCAGCTATCTAGACTGGCTCTATATCTGCAGTATGGTACACAGTACCTCAGTAAACATGGATGTGCACACATCTCTGTAGTGTACTTACTTAAAGTCCTTTGAGAACATATCCAGGAACAGGAGAGCCAGATCATATGGCAACACTTTTTCTAGTTTTTTTAAGACCCTTCATACCGATTTCCATAGTGACTACACCGATCTACATTCCCGCCCACAGTGTAAGGGATCTACAGTCAGGGTATCCTTGCACAATTGGTTTGTGGTTTGTTTTCTCTGATGATAGCCACTCTGGCTGAGGTGAGATGTAAAGGTATCTTAGTGCAATTTTGATTTTCATTCCTTGATGACTAAAAATAGTGAATATTTATTTTTGTATTAATTGTATAATTTGCATAATTTTTCTCTTGAGACTTTTCAGTATAATTCATCTGCTCATCTATATTGATTATTTGGGTATTTAATTTTAGACATTAATCTCTAATAACAAACATGGATTTTTCTCATATTCAACATGTCAGTTTTCTATATTGAGCAATTCTCCAGCTCTGCATGGACTCCAGCTTGGTCTTTTACAGTTTAACTCAGTTCTGATACAAACTACCTCAAGCTAAGCAGAGAGCCCACTGCGCAGTTCCATTAAACTGCCTCCCACATTGGATGTCAGTCAAAGCCAGTGGATGATAGGTTACTCATCTCTCTGACGGCAGCCAATAAGCTGTTCCAATGAGCTGTCCTCAGGTCTGATCCTTTGCTGTGCTAGGTTACAGAACTCAGAGAACCACTGCAGGTTAATCTTAAAGGATATTTAAAAATATGAAAATAAATAACTAAGTGAAAGAAAAGAGGGCAAGGTCCAGATACCTCCTGGGAACAGGAGAGAGTCAAACTGAAGTGCTCCCTCCCAGCACCCAGGGAAGATGGTAAGCGAAACTGAGAGTCCCTACTCACAGCATGGTTTCTGGGGACCAATTGTCCTTCGTCCTGCTGAAACTATCAGAAGTCCCATCAAGTTGCCTGAGAAAAAAAATTCTCCAAAACTCTAGAATATTCAGGGATTAAGGTACTCTATGTATATCATGCTCATCATTCAAAAAATAATAGTTAGGGAGGCTGTATTAGGAAGCCAAGAGAAAATGCATATGTTTTACTATGTCAGCTCTCACAGTTTCCACCCTGTGAGGACCAAGAAGCCCAAGTCAGAGAATGAAGGAGAAACAGTGCATCTAACTATCGCTTCCCAAGGGGCTTTTGTACAATGAGTCACAATCCTTGAAGGAATTGTTTTAATCCTAATTGTGCTATGATTATTGTTTTAATTAGACATAATAGGAGTTGTGGGTGCCCAATCTTTGACTTGTTGTTAGATAAGATAGTTTCGGGCTGTAACTCTCCAGAATTTATGCGAGGCAACTGTATTGACGAGTAAAGCAAGGAATACCACCCTCTCCTCTGCTACACATTTGTTAACTTGCACTACAGTGTAATAGCTTGAAGTTTAAGTTCAGCGGCACCCCCATGTGTAGGGCACCACATTTAAACATACCAAGACTCCACATAAAGCGGTTACTTGAGCAGTAGGATTAACAAGTCAGCAGATGTTAAAGTTTACTTAGAATGAGCTGAGGTCACTGAAGTGCAACACCAGTTGGTGCCCTTTCTACTTTTCTGATGGATAAAAATTGTCTTGTAGATTTTGGATTTCCAATACGATCATGCAACCTTTTTGGAGCCTCCGTTCACAAGTAAGCGCTTTCCCATCTGGTTGCGTCCTCCCTGTGACAATGGTTGCCCTACAAGTAAGGGAGCTTCTGTCTTATGTTATTCTTAAGCTCGTGTCTCGGCCTCCTGCTTGCTGAGATGTGATCAGGCTGAATGACAGCCTTGCCCACCACAGACAGAGCCATTTCAGCCCTCAGCCCCTCCTCACCATGAGAGGGTGAGATGAGATGGGACGAAATCCTCCTCCCTTTTTAATCTGTCAGATGTTCCTGTCACGACGCCCATATTTGACTAAGCTCCTTCTGAGCTTGCTACCCATGCCCTCCAGAGTTGTTTCCTCCATAAAGCTACTCTGAACTGTGGCTTGCTCCACACTCACCTGTTGCTGTTATAGAACAGCATGACCAGAAGCCATTAAGGAAAAGAGGGGGCCATTTTAGCACATGGTTCCACAGGGAGAGTCCATCGTGCTGAGGAAGGCAGGACAGGGTGACAGATGCATTCAGGAAGCAGTGACAGATGGAGACAGAGGCAGACACAGACAGACATAGTAACGCAGATACAGGCAGAGACCCAGAGATACAGAGAAAGACATAGAACAAGAAGACGAGTGATATTATAAAGCAAAACAAACAAAAACCCTTGTGGTGTATTTCTTCCAGCAAGAGTCACCCTCCTGAAGGTTCCATAACTCCCCCAAATGCCAACAACAACTGTGAATCAAGTGTTCAAATTCATGAGCCTAGAAGAGGCATTTCTTATTCTAGCCACCACGTCTTTGTAGTCACACTGTAGCGAGTGTCTTGCTTCTAGAATCTGTAAAAGAGACTTCATAATATTCAGCAGATGCAGCAATAAGCAGCCTAGCTCCAAATGCAGGCTCGCCTACAGGTGGCAACACAGCCCACAGACATAAGCCAGAAGGCAACAGTTCAAAATACAAGTTCATGAGCAATCAGCGGGGCCAATTAGCAAGGCAAAATAAGACCTCGGCTGTGCTGACCATTGCTGAAACCCATACTTACAGGTACCAGTGGCCACCACTCTTACAGACCGGCTACAATTTTCACATAAAATTGGTTCAAATGTGGACAGGTGAAGACATACATGTGCCAGGAGGGAAGGAAAAAAAATTACTGACAAAATGGGGCTTGCTGGGGAGAATCAGACACACTGTCAAGAAGGTAAATAAATGATTTCAAAGATCAAGGGGAGGCGTGGCCAACAACACTAATGGAGACTGTGGAAGATTGGTCATACATTTAGTCACATGGAAGACATGAAAGGAACAGGGATGCGCAGGGACTTGAAAGCCGCTGCAAATATCAAAAGTGAAGTCAGGCGTCATTACAGGCAGTAACGTGAGAAGTCTCTGTAGTAGAGTAGCTTCTTCTGAACTGAAACGCTTGCTCCAGGAGCAAGAGGAGAGGCTGCCAAAACTCATGAGGTAATGAGTGAGCATCACAAGTCTGGGAAAACTGAAGCTTGGAGGTTCCCCAGGACTGCGGAAGCCATAAGTAACTGCTCAAGAGAAACTGAGCAGCAAGCTATAGAGCGGTCTCTGGGAATGTTCCACTCCTGTGCAAGCCGTGCAGAGAGCTCCACGGATGCAGCTTGGTGATGAGCTACTTTTGAGTCATCCTTGTTGTTGCAAATAACACTCCACTTGTAGTGGCATTTCATTTGTATTTTAATAAATAAAGCTTGCCCGAGGATCAGAAAAGTAAAACGGCCCCAATGGCCAGCCTTACAGACCAAGCAGTGGTGGCACACACCTTTAATCCCAGTAGCCACACTAGTTTGCCATAGAAAGTGGGCGGTAGTGGTGCACGCCCTTAATACCAGCCCTAGAGAGGAATATAAAATGGGAGGAGACAGCTCTCACACACAGTCTCATTCTAAGATTCCTGGAGGCAGGATCACCATTTTGGACTGAGGCAGAAGTAAGAGCCAGTGACTGGCTGCTTTGCTTTTCTGACCTTCAGGTTGAACCCCAATTTCTGACTCTGGGATTGTATTAATCATGCTTCATTCACTCCAGCTAGTAACCCAAATAAAAACTCAGTAGTTCAACAAGTTGGACCCTGGAGCAGCCGTTCCTCCAGTCTGCTATCCTTCCCGTCTGGGGTAAGTACCTGTACGTTTAGGAAAGATTTATCACAAAAAAAAAAAAAAAAGTCTCATTGATTGTGCCAGTGAAAACCTAATATGTGCGTGTTTTTGATGGTTCTTGTTTTCTCATTTGCATTAATGGTTGATGTGTTTTCCTTTCAAAGTGTTAAAATCTGCCGGGCTTGGCAGCACAGCCCTGTACTCCCAGCACTCGGCGGGTAAAGGCAGGTGGAGCTACTACAACTTGTTTGATTTCATTCCTCCTCTTACGCCCACCCCTACCTGAGCATCCATCACCAATCTGTCCTTATCTTTCTAAATTCTTCTCTTTCCTCAGTTTTGTACATCTCTCCTCATAATTCCATCCCTGCCCGTGCCCAGACTCAAAACATCTCAAGCAGGAAATGGTGTTCAAACCCCGAGGCAAGCTAATCCTATAATTCTTTAGGAAATTCAGTTTCTGCACAGAAAGGCGTGATTAAGAACAAGTCGATAGCACTTGTATCAGGATCAGAAGACACGATTGGCAAACTACTCAGCGCAAAATTCATTTCAGAATAGCTGATGTTTTTCTTTCATCATTTTCTTCATTTTCCATATAAAACCATACTTTCCTTTCCTCTCCTGCTTATACTTCACCCATCTTTCCTTCCTGGCTTCAGGCCTGCCTTCCTTTCTCCATCTTTTGATTTGTCATTTCTTTCTTTCCCTTCCCCTCCCTCTCAGGTTAATGCACAGTGGTTGAGTCACTCTGGAGCATAAGAAGACATCAGTGCTCAGTTCAGGAGGTGAGCACTAGAGACGGAGAGGACCTCAGTTCTGAACCCGCCAGAAGCAAAGATGGAGCAAGCCAGCCTCGCCATGAAAACACCCAGCAGTGTAAGTCAGGGTTAGCTCCTGGAATGCGGTCTCCTGGATGGTCATAATTGGTAGTAGATATGCTTTGCTAATTAATGCTCTGGTGAGAGCATGCTTTGCATGAAGGAAGAACTCCTGGTAATTTGCAAGTCAGTTTTAGAAGAATCTCTATGAAAATCATAACAAAATAAGAACTGTCATCATTTAAAGAAACAGCTTAGAAACAGCCCCAATGGGAAATACTGTGATCACGGAGGTAGCTTTCCCAGGGTGAGGCTCATCCATTGCACTGCACATACGCTGTCCCTTATGAGTTTCCAAAATTTTGGGGAATTGCATAATTAGTGATAGTGGAGGGGGAGGCTGTGTTCCCATTTTCCCTTTATTTTTGTGTTAAAGAGATAAGCAACTTATTCAATCCTGCAAAGTTTATAAAGAGTATGTTTAAATACTTATCTCCAAAATATCTATCAATAAAGGAAAATCAGTAGAGAAAAGCAAAGATTGGAGATTTGCAAACTAAAATGAATCAATGTTATAAGACAGAGGAAGTCCGTTATAATGGCAAATTAAATGTTCTATGCCCTATTTCACTAGGATGAACTTGGGCTAGAAAAGTAGGAGGGGCAGTGTTTCTCTTGTTACTTCCAAGGTGCTGCTGGTCTTTTCTTACCAGGTTCTTTGCATCATAGAGTGTAATCTCCAGGTAAGTGAGCAATGGTAGAAAATACAAGGCAGGAATTTAAACTCAGAGAGCAGAACTGGGCTTCATAAACCAACATTGGTACTTTGTGGAATTTTAAATACAGAGAAATCAACTAAGAATTCCAATCAGCTCTCTGCAGCTAAAAGAAGGTATACTATGCATGTATAAGTGATATATATGTATATATGTGTTATATGTATATGTACATACATACATACATGTGTATAGATGTGAACTTACATTATAACATTTTATATAAGTTTTTATTTTAATCATACATAAAAGACACAAGAGATTGTTTCCAATGAATAAGTAACTGTTTTCACCTCTAAAGGAGACAAACAGGATGGCTGCTCAGGGTAGGAGATGGGAACTGGACTTCTTATCTCACTGTTTCTTGTTCATTAGCAGTAACACATGTCACCACTTCATTTTTGTATGCATCTAGGTCATCAAATGCCGGGCAGCTGTTGCCTGGACAACCAATGCCCCCCTTTCCATTGAGGAGGTTGAAGTTGATCCACCAAAGGCCGGTGAGGTCCGAATTAAGGTAAATATAAATGGTGATACATTGAGTAGATATGGACGTATATGTGTGTGTGTTTACAATGATTTTTTAATTTAGGAAACATGGTATTCTACATTAAAGAGAGTTAAGAGTTCCTATGATATACAGATTGATATTGGTGTCTAGTAATAATGAGGTTGTTGCATTTTGTTAAAATGTCACAAACCTAAGACAGATAAATACTAAGTGGTCGGTAATATTTTTAAAATACTAATGATTTTTGGATTTGAAAATCAGACTGGGGAGGGATCAGTGAAGTCACATAAAAGCCAGGCAAGAGGCATACATTTGTAACTGGGAGTTAGAGACAGGAGAATCCCCTGGACTTTTCTGGTCAACCAGTGAGGCCAAAGTGATGAGCCTCTGTTTCTGGTTCAGTGGGAAACCTTGTCTCAAAAAATAGAGGAGTAAATGAGGACAGATATCTGGACTTCAACCTCTGGTGCATGTGTGGCGCACACACACAGACATACAAGCACACACACACAGAAAGAGAGAGAGAGAGAGAGAGAGAGAGAGAGAGAGAGAGAGAGAGAGAGAGAGAAAGTTCTCTTTCATACACACAGGAAACACACACATAGGAAAGCTCATTCATACACACATAAGTCATATACACACAAAGTAAGATTGGTGGAAATCAACACAACTGTTGGTTCCTAAAGTTCACTTTTTGACAGTTACAGAGCTATTCTGATATATAACTATTCAGTGGCTGTAGGTGTCCTCCCAGACTTGTGTTAAAGTGTGGTTTCCAATATAATGATTCCAGGAATGTCTCTAAGAAGTAAGTGTGTAGATCGTGGGGCCTTGGCCCTCACAAATAGATTAAAGCTGTTCTTGTAGGAAGAGATTACTTACAGGCTCCTAACAAAAGCACGATTCTGCACCCACCTACCTCTCTATATCACACACATTCATCTGCTGTTTGCCATGTTGTAACAGAAGGTGGGCCCTTGGGTGAGAGACCATGGTCTTAGATTCACCAGATTCCACAGTTGTGAGCCAAATAAACCGATAGGGTCAGAATGACATAATCGGTGATATTCTGTTACATCAGGAGACAAGAGACTCAGACAAAAGCAGGTGCTCTGCTGCAGTGGGAGTGGCTATGAGGCCCAGGCCCCCCTCCCACACTTGTTTCCTGGGAGGTTCTCCACTCCAGGTATGACAGATCTAGAGTTCTAGAGATTAATCACCGACCTTCTTCTGCCATTCTCAACTGTAGGAAAAGTTTGCTCTAGACAGGACCACCTCACCAGGGTCTGCTCTGGCCATCATCACAGAATACCATCATGCGTGTGTTTTAGAGAAGATTTACTTTCTCACAGTTCCAGAGTCTGGAAGTCTTCTAGATGAGGGAGCCAGCATGCCTGGTTCTGATAAAAGCTCTCATACTGGCATAGATAGATAGATAGATAGATAGATAGATAGATAGATAGATAGATAGATAGATGCTCGTCTTCTTGCTGTACCTTTCTGTGAGAGAGAAAGAGGGGACATGGAAAGGAGAAGGAAGCTCCTGGTCTCTCTCTTCATAAAGATAGAAGCTGTGAATTCATGGCTTCATCTGAAACTGACTACCTCCCTCCATGTGCTATTATACTGGGGACTGCTAGACTAACACATCCCATGAAACCTAATCCATTTTAAAGATACATTTCATTTTAAAAGTGTGTGTGTATGTGTGTCTGTGTGTGTGTGTGTACTTGTGTGCTGGTGCCCCCTAGAAGCCACAAATACACTGAAGCTGGAAAGACAGACAGTTGTGAGCTACCCAACTTCAGTGCTAAGAACAAACTCAGGTCCTCTGCAGGAGCAGAAAGCATTCTTAACTGATAAATCTTCTCACAAGCCTCTCCATCTAGTCCCCTGAGAAAGACATTAAGCCATTCATGAGGGTAGTGCTCTTGACCCATGCATTGAAGCCATTGCTGATTTTCAATACTTGCTATTTTGGGAGGTAAGAGTCTAGCATGTGAACCTCTCATGAAGCAGACCACACCCAAACCTTACCCAAGATCTTGGTGATAAGCATTTAAGAGAGGCCTGGAACTCTGTGAGCAAGCAGCAGCAAACTCAACACAGAAAACCGGGCAAAGATGCAATTAATAGTTCACGCTGACATCACTGAATCTCTGCAGATCTAAAGCTGTGGACCGGACTAGACTGATTTCCCTCAAGACCAAGCAGAGAGGGCATTTGAAAACAGAAAGCAAACAAGCAAAAGGGCAGAGAGAGATGAGATTCTGGGGCAACTAGAAGCATCAAGTAAACAAAAGGACAGAGAGGGATGGGACTGCCAGGTAACTGCTTGGATCAATGGCATGAATAAACAGACCAAGAAAACACACAGATAAACATCTCCCATCCGGGAAGAGCCCAGAGGAATAAAGAAAATAACATCAAAGTGAGCAGATTGCCAAAGCGAAAGAGCAATTTTACAAAGAATTTGGAACGTTCCAAGGATCAATTTCTGCGGGCCAGAAAAAAAAAAATAACAAAAATAAAGAGAATGTCTAGATAAAACTTGTTAGCTCTGTCAACATTTGCCAAGGGAAATATGCAGTCTGAAACTGATCTGACTGGCCACCAGCTCCATCAGCTGTGCCCCTGAGGACAACTAAGTGACCTTTTGAATTGGAACAGTTAGAGAAAGAAAACTGTTGCAAAGAGGAAAAGACAAGGAAGCTGTATAGGGCAGAAGAACCTTTGGAGATGGCTTCAAAGGCCTTTCCAGGTCCCTTTTTGCAATGTTAGCTGGTATCATGAAACAGCACGCGGGATGGGCATGGGAAAGCTGTCACAGAAAGGCTTGGGGTTTAGACTGTTTTACTTCTTGGCATGGAATTTAGGGAAGAACACCAAAATGTTACCCAGGTTTCCCTCCCTGTGAGTTCAGGTAACAAGATATGCCCTAAAGTTCCTGCTGTATTGACCACATCCCACAGTTTGTAACAAAGTGCTGGAAAGATTTTAGTGATGTTTGCCAAGTTAAGGCAGTCGGGGCAAAATTATGAAGACAAGAGAAACTCCGTGTTGTGTTCTGTGGGCACAATGATGTCACTTGAAGTTGTAACCTATTTTTCTCTGCAAGACTCAATAATTTTATGACCAGGTATTTTAATATAATAATTGCATTCATTCTTCGAGGGCCTCATGCATGCATGCAATATGTTTTGATCATATTCACCCCTGCCCACATCCCCATCCTCTTCCTACTTCATGTCCTTTTTCTTCTTAATAGCTCACTGGGTCCAGTTTCTGGGGCTGGTTTAGCGAGCTAAGCCTTTGTCCTGTACATTTTAGAGGTAAAGTTTCAAACAGCTAATTACCTAGACTAAGACTATGAGTCAAATGAAAGGTGAAGGTAAGTAGAGAATATTAATAGTTTGTTAGGGTAGAACAAAGGCCAGTAGGTCATACTCTCCTGAGTTGCCTGTTAAAGAACTCAGGGCTACCCAAACCTGTTTATCAATCAGTAAGGGCAGACATACTGTCTCTGTTCAGTACCTCCTGCCTAGGGCTCCTTTCTTGCCAATAAGTCCTGTCAATAAGGATAATTATGGGGGACTGGCTTTATGTAGATTTGACTCTGAGAACAAAGTGAATGCTTCCATACCAGGGCCCCAAGGTGTGGGAGAGGTCATCCAGTTGCCAGTGCAGGATAAGTCAGGTTTACAGGATGATTTATCCACTGCTGGGATATTTTGGGATGAATCCCTTAATGGGAGGGAGAAAGCCGTGACTTCAGACTATTTCTACAGAATTGACAGTGACTATCCAAACGATAGGTGTTCCCAAAGCTTTGCACATCAGGCTCCCCATAAGGTGCACACTTGTGGGTTTTTCTAGTGATCTGTGAGCTGTACTTTTATTTTATAATAGTTGTGGCTCACAGCACCAGTTTATGCTGCTCATATGTGCACAGTGTGGGTCACTGGAGCACAGTTGGCCTACCCAGGACCATCCTCCTAAAGAAAACTGACTCACGTGGCAGCCACCAACTGTCAGTTGTTCCTCAGCTAGGCGTGAGCTTGGGAACCCTTCTCTCCTGGGATGCTGAATGGCTTCATCTTGTGCTGGTGACCACAGCCGCTGTGAGTTTATGGGTGCATTTATCCTGTCATGTCCAGAGGACACTGTTTCTCCCTGGTCTTCCTCAACCTCTGGCTCTTACTATCTTTCCAACCCCTCTTCCACTAGATGGCCCCAGTCTTGGGGAAGTGTGTGACGAAGATGTCCCACTGACAGCAGAGAGTGCCGTACATACTCTACACTTTAACCAGCTGTGAGTTTCTTCATTAGCTTTCGTCAACAGCACAAAGGAGCTTTGCTGAAGAGATCTGAGAGATGCCCCAATTGAGGAGTAAACATGCATGTCTTTAGAGGGCAGGTTGATACTCTGTCCCTTTAGCAATAAGACAATAGGAATAGGTCTGCTTCTAGAGCCTATGAACCCCCAACCAGTCTATCCCTCCTCCTGGGGTTCATCTTGAGGACTTTCTGGCCAGACAACTTATTGCAATTTCCAGCTAAACATCCTGTTTGTTCCTGTGCTCCCTCTATCCTCTTGGTGATTAGCTATAGGGCCTTGTTTTCTCCATCGCGGGCCTGGTAATTTCCCACCTGCCTAAAGGGAATTTCATTGTGCAGCAGCTAGGTATATAAGGTTTTTCCTAAGGTTGAATAAACAGCATTCGGCAGTCTCTTCTCACAGATGACCCACGTCTCTTGTGTGTTCCTTTAATCTCCAGGCCCTTGCCCTGCTCGCAAACGGTACAGTAACACCAACTGTACCGTAGAGAGTTAACTGTACCGTAGAGAGTAACGCAGGAATTACACTCATTAATCCCATTTCCTTTTCTACTATACCTTCTCTTTTACAACATTTTCTTCCCTCTCCCACTAGGGGCTTCTTTTGGTTTTCCTGGTGTATTAGTTAGGATTCTATTGCTGTGATAACGCACGATGACCTGAAGCAAGAGCCTCCTTAGTCTTATTCATCAAAACCCCGAGTCAGATATTAGCGTGAAAGCTGAAAGATCAGAGAAGCAGAGCAGCAGCCCCTAGAGACTTCTTACCTATATGAAATCTCAAACCAAATGGGGAGCAAGATCCATCTGCACCTCCCTAGTGCACCACCAATGCTCGACTCTGTTTCTCTCTTAGACTGGCTCAAACCCATATAGCCCAGGGTCTTCTGATCTTCCTGCTTCCTCCCAAAGTACTGGGATTAAAGGTGTGTGACACCACTGCCTGGCCTCTAGGGTTAACTAGTGGCTGGCTCCTCCCTCTGATCTCCAGGCAAGCTTTGTGTGTCAGAACACAAACAAAATAACATTCAACAATGAGCAACTGCAGCTTGGAAAGAAAAGGATTTATCTCATTTTACTCCTGTCCAATCACACGCCATCGCTGAGGGAAATCAAGGCAGGAACTTGAAGCAGAGGCCATGGAGAGGTGCTGCTTACTGGATTGCTCACTCCTGGCTTGCTCAGCTCATTCTCTTATGCAACCCAGGACCACCAGGCCAGGATGGCAAGGCCCACAGCGAACAGGACCCATCCACCTCAGTTATTAATCAAGACAATGCCCACAGACTTTACTACAGGCCAATCTGTTGGAAGAATTTTTTTTCAATTAACTTTCTCTTTCCCCAGTTATACTAGGCTTGGTTTAGTTGACAAAAACCAACCAGCACACCTGGCTTTACAAGTACTCAAAGTTAAACATGAAAATCTAAAGATCTGATGCCAGGATCCACATATTCGTGAGAACAGAGTGAGTCTGTCTTTCTGTCATTTTATCTCAATGTATTTAATCATCTTTTCAGATTTTATACTCCGGGGTCTGTGGTACTGATAACCACATCCTGGAAGGGAAAGACAAAATGCCACTTCCTATCATCCTGGGCCATGAGGGAGCTGGGCTTGTGGAGAGTGTCGGACAAGGCGTAACTACTGTAAAGCCAGGTAGGTAACTAGACGCGATACTGATGCTAACCAGGGAAGCAGGAAGAGGTTTAGCTTTTCTGTCACTTAAGGAATTAAGAGGCAGGACTGAAGAAATGATTCAGAGGTTAAGAGCATTGGCTGGTCTTCCAAAGGTCCTGAGTTCAATTCCCAGCAACCACATGGTGGCTCACAATCATCTGTAATGAGATCTGGTACCTTCTTCTGGCATGCATATACTCAGGCAGAACCCTGTATACATAATAAATAAATAAATCAAAAGAAAGAAAGAGAGAGAGAGAAAAGAGAGGGAAAGAGAAAGGAAGGAAAAGAGGGAGGGAGGGAGGGAGGGAGGGAGGGAGGGAGGAAGGAAGGAATTAAGAGGCAGGGAAAGGTGTTATCAGAAATCACATGGAGCCCCAGTAGAGCTATCATATGATTTCAAATGGTAACTGGGAAATCAAGGTCCTCTCTTGACGTTCTTAGTTTTATTAATGAAAGAATTTAAGAAAAATCACAAATAAGCTTTAGGACAAAGAACAGACTCAAACAGAAGCATGAAGACAGTTTATTGGAGCTTAAAAGGAAGAACCAGGGCAGGCAAACAGGAAGGGGGAGGGGAAGTGGAGAAGAGAAGGAAGGAAAGTCACGCTGCTCGAACTGAGGCAGCATGGGGGTCAGCCCCCCTCCCCCTAGGCACATACAGCCACAGGTCGAGGAGAGGAGCTTTAGAAAAAGGAGTAGGGAATCCCAAAGCATTGATTATGGGGTGTGAGAACATCCTTAGGATACAGCCAGCATCTGAGAGAAAAAGAAGAAATAACTATGTCTTTCCAGACCGGTCTCAGAAGGGCGAGCAGACTCCAAACTCATGGTGGGTATGGTAGGGATGGTGTTGGGTTTCAGGTGTGCCAGAAAGGAAGGGCACGCACCTTCAGATGAACCCAGTTTCTTTCTTTCTTTCTTTTTTTTTTTTTTTTTTTTTTTGATTTTTCAAGACAGGTTTTCTCCATAGCTTTTGGTTCCTGTCCTGGAACTAGCTCTTGTAGTCCAGGCTGGCCTCGAACTCACAGAGATCCGCCTGCCTCTGCCTCCCGAGTGCTGGGATTAAAGGCGTGCGCCACCACCGCCCGGCTTGAACCCAGTTTCTTGTGGGTGCTTCCTAGCCAGGTTCCAGCTGTGCCCTGTGTATTAGCTTTAAAGGGAGGGACAAGGACCTGTCTCCGCCCAGAGGTAGATTCCATTTTTTACAATGCAGCACCAATTCCTGTCCTAATTCCCACTCTGACTCTTTCCCTGGGGTAACATAAAGACCTCAAAATGCACCATATGTTGACAAAACCATTAATCTGCATCCAGACATCAGCTACAGAAATAGGCAACCTGGGTTTCAGAGCCCAGGTGAAGACGGAGTTCAGGGGTGTGAACACTTACCTTCTTACCTGTCCTTCACAGGCTGTGCTCAATTCCCTCATGGAAAAATAGAATATTCATATTCTTCTAATTTTATTTTTTTAAAGCCTAAAAGAATTCTTACCCATTCATCTTTATGGATATTATCTCACACCAGTCCACTCAAAATTAAACTAAGAATTACAATAGATACACTGTATCACAACATTGGCAAACATAAAACATGAAACCTATTCAGTACACACACGTGTGTCTGCACTAATGTTTTCAATTATACAAACAGTAGTATCATGTGTAAGAGTTTCTCCTAGACTTCGTATTTCCTTTCCCCACACTACAGACCTTCCTGTTTCAAACACTTGATAACATCACATTATTCTAACAAAAAGTTTGCCATAGATTTTATTTTGTTTTCTTTTACGTATTTTGTGAGCATGCTATGCCAGGAATACGGGTGAACACATCTGTGCCTTCCCATGATGTCAGAATATACTGACTAACAGTAAGTTCACACGGCACAGCAGTTTGGTTGGCAGGAACTTGCCAGGCGTTCCTGATCGCCTTGATCGCAAGCCCTGGCTGGGGCACCTGTGAGTTGCTCCCTTCCCATCCTAATTACGAATACCAACTCTGACCACACGGCACACAGCACACAGTACATACATCTGTGGCTATATGAGGGTAGAAACTACAGAACAGTTATATGTGTCGGTTACAGAGGCAAGGCATTGCAGGGGACCTAAGATAGAAAGCTGGAAAACTGAAAGACAAGCCAATAAACTGAGGCTTTATGAGGGCTGAGACCTCTGGATGGTGTCCTAGGAGCAGTCAGTTCCCTCCTTTCCCAAAAGGAGTCAAAAGCTGCTTGTAAAGTCATCTTTCGGGGCAATCAATCTGAAAACCATTGTTTTACGTGATACGGAGTAGCTCAGGGCAGGGCACAGACTGATCTCAATCACCTATGAAGCAATGCCCTGAAAAGGGTCAATTCCTTTGATTAACTTAGCTCCTTAATGACAGAATAGCATGTAGGGCACAGGCCGCCTTTCCCCAAGTTCTAGTATGATACAGCACCTCATAATGAGTGCTGGTTCTAATTTAGCTCGTATATGATTCATTCTTCCAATAAATATCAGTAAGCACAGATTCTACTTTTCTCATGGAACACTGAGCCAAACAGACAAGCCTTGTATACCACAAAGACTGATTTCACTCTTAGATGTAGCTACCTCTTGTCTTTGAACCTCAAAGCCACGAGTTGCAAATATCTAAATTCTTTTCTTTTTAATCTTGCAGGTCTATTTATATTAAAATTGAATTTTTTTTACCCCAGAGTGGAGTGATAATTAACTTCAAATACCATGCCCCTGCTCCTCTGCAACAAATTGATGGCATCTGCTCTAACCAGTTCCCAATGGCATTGACTGTATTCCAGGTCTCCCCTGAGTTGGCATAACTTTCTCTATTCTTTTTCCTCAGGAGATAAAGTTTTAATGCTTCCGCTTCCAGAATGTAGAAAATGCATCTACTGCCTCCACCCGAAGGGCAACCTCTGTGAGAAAGAGAAGTTAGTTCCCATTTTGACTTCTTACCTCACTTGCTTTCCTCGGGAGAGGGGTTGACTCAGTCCTGAAAACGTCTTTTCATTTCTCTTCTTTGTTGCTCCGTCTGTGGAGTAGTATTCTCTCTCCGACGGGATTAATGTTGGATGGAACCAGCAGATTTACCTGCAGAGGGAAGAAAATCTATCATCTTTACGGGACCAGCACCTTCACGGAGTACACCGTGGTAGATGAAATCGCCGTGGTGACGATCGATGCTGCTGCTCCCATGGACAAAGTCTGTATCATGAGCTGTGAGGTGCCGACAGGCTTTGGAGCTGTGTTTAATACAGCGCAGGTAAGGACACATTTGAGCTGTTTTCAGTGACTGTCTGTGGGTAAAAGGGGAGCCACATGGCCGGAAGGCTCCTTCAGTCATGGACAAAACCAAAGAGGCCTCCCCTGCTCCCTCTTCATTTCCTACTAACACAAGATCACCTCTGAATCTGCAGGTCACCCCTGGCTCCACCTGCGTGGTTTTTGGACTCGGAGGGATCGGCTCAGCCATTGTCATGGCCTGCAAAGCTTCTGGTGCTTCTAGAATCATCGGGGTTGACATCAATGAGAAGAAGTTTCGCCGGGCAAGAGCCTTGGGTGTCACTGATTGTCTCAACCCTAGAAAGCTCCAGAAGCCAGTCCAGGAGGTGGTGATGGAAATGACAGGTGTGGGTGTTGACTTTGCCTTTGAGGCCATCGGCCTCATTGAAACCATGGTATGTGTCTTGAGCACCTTTCACAAACACACTAACTTATTAAAGTCAGGAGTTTACTGCTGCTTGTTTTATTTGGAAGGGTGTTGCAAACTGAACCAAGGGCCTCCAGCATACTAATCTTGGCTCTATATGTCCAGACCTGATGAAGGGCTATGCATTTTTACCTAGCCTTTTTGAGCATACTGGCATGCCTTGCACTGTTCTACCCATTTCATTTGTAGATCAGCCTTCCCAGCTAATTAATAATATCTTCATCTTCAAGACGAAGATATTAATCTTAATGAATTTAAACAGCTTACTCTAGGCATGCATGCTACTTGATCATAGTACGTCTCCCACATATTCCCCGAAAGCACACATCAGCATTGTTATCAAACTTGAAGAACACAACCTGCGCCACAAGATGGCCTGGCCACCCACCCTCCATAAGCCAATTTAAAGACCCAATTAAAATTTCAAAAGTAAAAAAAAAAGAAGATGTAATCAATGTGGCCACATTGGGAAGGACCCAGTGAAGCCCCCAAGTCCATATTCCAGGTCGTGAAGTAAGAGCAAAATTGAAACAGATACATGCATCTGAGCAGTCCTGGCCAAGGTTTGTTCCCACCCGCCCTTGGTCGGTCCTGTCTGCACTTCAGTCTCATCCTGTAAGGTGGGCCAGCAAGCTGTTCCAACTGTGAGATCTTTCTCCAGGAGACAAATGCCCACGCTGGCTGATGCCCTTTTCCTCTCCTAGACTATGGTTCATGGGACAATACCCATTTCTTTGAGGCTGTTTGTTTTAGTAGTCTACTGATCCAATTGAGGGTCAAAGGCATCTTTAGAGGACCTTCATTTCTACCAGGCTTGCTACAAGTTACATGCAGAGCTGCTGAGATCGTAACCATTCTGTGTCTGCATTTAGGTCTCAGCGTTGAAGTCCTGCAATATGAGCTACGGAGTGTGTGTGATTATGGGAGTTGCTCCAACAGGTTCACAGCTCTCCTTTGACCCAATGGTGCTTCTCCCAGGGAGAACCTTGAAATCTTCTATTATGGGAGGTAAGCCTTTCCGTTTCCTTTCTCTTCCCAGAATCCTCTGCATGCTCCTCGGAGGGGACAGTGGGGAAGAGGGGAAGAAGTAGAAGACAGTCTATCAGAAAATGGCAAGGTGGGCTGTGCTCTCCTCACTATTTAGGAAGAAACTGAATGCTGGGAATACTAAATGATTCAGCTTTGAGTTATAGCTAACTGTCTATCTTTGTCCATTTTGTTGCTGTCAGTGTGTGTGTATGTGTGTGGTGTGGTTAACTTTCACAAAAAAAAAAAGAGGTTTGTTTTGCTTTGTCAATACATTTTTTCTTTTATGTGTATTTTACCTGCATGTATGTATATGCATCTCTTGTGTGCTTGGTGCCCTTGAAGGTTAGAAGAGGGTATCGGCTCCCTTGGGGCTGAAGTTACAGATAGATGTAAATGGCCACGTGGATACTGGGAAATGAACCTAGGTCATCTAGAAGAGAAACAAGTGCTCTCAGCCAATGAGTCATCTCTCCAGCTTGTGTCAGGATAGTTTTATCAGAGCAAGAGAAAAAAGAAACTGAAATTCACATCAAATAGGAAGCAATGAGCTTTGGATAGCCAAGATGACCTCAACTGTGTGCCACAGGGTGCAGACCCACGTCTGTGGCTGCTAAGGGATATCAGATACAGCCTTCTGGCTCAGCACAAAGGACTATACGGTCTGCAGCAAGAATAGTGCCCACTCAGTAAGACAGAAGCTGGGAAGTAAACAGCGGAGGGAGAATTGCCTGCTGAGCCATCACTGGGCCACTGGTTCCAATCTCTCTTCTATTCAGACAAGACACTTTGCCACCTTCCTCTCATGAGCCTGACATCCTGCAAGCTTTGTGGTCTGTTTCCTGCCAGGCACTATGCTCCCTTAGAGGCTCTTCCAGGCTTTTAGAAGGACCCTAGGATTCCACACAACTGCTGGAAACCTGAACGTGTTTGGCTCCAGGTATCTGATTGACCGGCCTTGTGCCTCTCAGATCTCCAGACCTCAATTTTTGGCCTTGATTTTTACCAGTGACTCCAATCCCAAAGTTGAAATTTGAAAGTGCCTTATTCCCAAACACCATGTGTGCCTTCTTGCTGTGTGTTTATCCTAATTTATTAATGACACCAAGTGTGTGTGCATGTGCAAAGGCTTGAGGCATGCTGGATACTAACAGCCAGTTATCTCACCAATTCATAAAACTCGTTCCCTAAAAAGAGGAATTATTTCAATATAGATAAAAGAATCTTCTGCAGAGGCTGTCCCCTTGTTCGTTGTTATTCTGACAGGTTCCAGGTTAGTGAAAACCCTGCACATCAATCAGTTATGCAGTAGGCGGATACCATATTGTTTCTGCGGTACAGATGCTGAATGTCCACTGAGTCAGTAACTTAGAGGTCCCCAGAATGGTGCTACCGAGAGAGAGGTTCTGTGGCCCTTTAGGAGGTGAGGCCTTCTGGGAAGTCCTTATGTCCTTGGGTGTGTGAGTGTCAATGAGACTGTGCTAGAATTTTCCTCTTCCTTTGTGAAAGGGAAGACAGAAATAAGAGACTCAGCGCAGTCATGCTCAGAGCCCCTCACCCCCCGGCTGTCCTTTGTTTCCAGGACACTAACCACTTCCTGCCACCTTCACCTTCCAGCTGATGTTAGAGCCTCAGAGGAGAGGAGTCTGGTCAATCAGCCAGAGGAGAGGTGCTGCAGGAAACTGTTCGCACCCTGAAGACAACGGAGAGCTTTAGGCACATGGGTTATGGTGATAGTCACGAGAACATAGGTAGTAGGGCTCTTCTATAGCCCTGGAAATTACAGTGCTGTCAGTGACTGGATTCTGCTAGCAACACACCATTGGCTTTGACACGTAAAAAAAGGACCAATGAATGAACAGCTTTGATAATTTTAGAAATAGGCAATTGTGGGAGCCTTCAGTCAGCTCTGATATTTTTCACATCCTGTTACTTTTGTCTTTTCCTTCTACAGGGTATAAAACCAGAGACGACATCCCTAAACTAGTGACAGACTACGTACAAAAGAAAATCAACATAGACGCTCTTATAACCCATAAGCTGCCTTTTGAAAAAGTCAACAAAGCATTCAAATTGTTGCGAGAGGAAAACTGGTCAGTATTTGTGTGAATGGGGTAAGTGTGTGTGTGCATATATGTGTGTCTGTGCATATGCACTTATGTGTGTGCAAGTAAGATGTTCCTGGGTGTGGTGACATACATGTGACTTTCAGTCAAAGTGTTATGAAAAGTCCATGCTCCCTTGGCCCTCTGCCACCCTCATGATGACATGTGACAGTAAATGGTAATTCAATTGTCAGGTGAATTCTTGGATATCACATTTCTATCTCCAACGCCAGCATCAACTGCAAGACCTCAAGTGTGAGAACTGCTCAGGAATAAGTTTTTGCTTAAAAGATTAAATAAAAGGGAGAATAGATGAGCAAACTTCCCTACTATGGATGTTTTAGAATGGCGGACTTAGGATGCTTTGTGCTCTAGGGAACTTGCTAATATATAAAGCACAATGTGCATTGCTCTTCTTCTCAATGACTAGAATTTGGAAATTATTGAGAGCATAGCACCTCAGTTGATGAGAAAACCAACATCAACAAAAAGACTGACATTTCAATTCAAAATGTAATCCAATGACTGTTTTCACACGGCCTTTCACAATTAGAAAACAGAATTACTACTCCAGTTCCCACCAGACCAGTGAGTGGCCACCTCAAGAGTGGCGAGAGCTCACAGGGTGAAATGCACCCATAACCGAGGCAGGACAGCTCGGGCTGTCTGTTCTCGTACTGTCTGGTTCTCGTTGCTACATTCAGATCTCATGATTGACAGTTCTTTGCTGGCCTCCATTACAGATATTTTCAGTATCTGTAAAAGAAAGGGCAGTAACAAGAGTAAATCTGGGAAATGGAGATGGGTGAGTCATTCTCTCTCCTAAATGGTAGATGCTATAATTGCTTTGTGCTGTCTCCGTGAGCACAGACAAGTCAGTAACATCAACATCTGCTCTTCTGTGTTTCAGCATCCGCTGTGTTCTCTCGCTCTAAGATCCTGACAATGTGCTACACTAGCATCCTCAGCAGGGTTCTTTGGTGCTTCTTTACCTTCTTGAAGATCAAAATCGGAAAGACACACATATGCAATGTTAACAAATTAAACTGTTAAAGAAAGTTAACTATTTTTCTCCGTTCCCTTCTGCCCCTTTCTCCTACCCTCTCCCATACTGTGGAATAATCTTTTTTGTATACTGTGAAGATGTGTTGTTCTCATTGCTTCAATAAAGAGCTAAATGACCAATAGGTAGGCATGAAGAAGTTAAACAGGAGAACCAGCCTGGGACAACATTGGGAGGAAGAAGAGAGGGGTCACCAAGAGACCTGGAGAAAAGTGAGGAAGCCAGGCAAATATCATGACAGGTCCCAAATACCTCAGTTAAAAATTAGGCCCCAGTCCTTGCTTCTTGCAACTGAGCAGGCTGTTTCTGAGGAAGTCATGAACAAAGGATAATCGATCTTTAAGACCGCAACAGCAGCTCAAGGTATTCTAGGCCTGAGCCAGCACCCCACCTCCACCACCACAAAGCTCCACGGCAGCCAAGGAAGAACACAGCCTGGAACTTGTCCTGGCCTGCCCCCAAATAGAAAAGCTACAGCCTTAGCAAGCCTTTCCTAGCCTTAGCCAATTAGAAATATACTAACATAATTGCCACTCACTTAAGCCAATCATAGATAAAATTACCTAACTGCCCTAGGAACTCCCCGTAGCTGCGCCTAAAAGAAGCCTTCATGTCCCTCTCAGGGTGGTCACCATTTTGTACAGGTGAGCAACCCCACATGCACGTGCTATTAATAAACGCTCTGGCTTATTGCATACGTGGATGGTGGTCTTTTGTGGGACTTCTCCAGGACCCTAACAAGATGCAAGATGAACTTGTTGTGCAAAAAAAAAAAAAAAGTACCAAGAAATACAGGTCAAGGTCAATTTAAGTTGTAAGCATTAGTTAGCAACAAGCCTAAGCTATCAGCCAAATGTTTACAATTAACAAGAAGCCTCTGTGTGGTTAATTGGGAACTGTTGGGAGCTGGCTAGGGGGACAGAAACATCCAGCAACAAAAATCCTGGGCATATTATGTCAGAAACAGAGATGAGTATGCATTTGCCTTAGCACAAAGCAGAATTTATTGAATAACCATAAACACACAAGAGACCACAGTTTCAATAGCAGCAATTTGCCAGAAACATCAGCTTTTCTTGATAGTCCTGACAGTGGTGAGCAGGGGTCCTTTAATTGCAATAATATATTTACTACGGTTAACACTCAGATCACATATAACACATCACACAATGTGTGTGTGTGTGAGAGAGAGAGAGGGGGGAGTTATAGAATGACTCTCGTGAGTTAAGGGGTAGACTTCAGGGGGTTTCAGAAGTCCAAAGAAGCAGAAAACCCAGTAGAAATAAATTTGCAGACAATGAAGCAACCTGAGCTGTTGCCCCTGCTAGATCAGAGGTTCTCAATCACTCTAACGCTGTGACCCTTTAATACAGTTCCTCATGGTATGGTGACCCCTCCAACCATAACATTGTTTGCATTGATACTTCATAACTGTAATTTTGCTACTGCTGTGAATCATAGTATAAATACCTGGTATGCAGGTGGTCTTGGGCAACCCCTATGAAAGGGTCATTTGACCTCCCCAAAGAGATCACCACCCACAGACTGAGAATTACTGTGCTGAAGGGTCTATTAGGGCTGTTGTAGAGTCAGGCTTCAGGCTTAGTTGACAGTAGCTATAGAGACAAAAGGGCGGAACTAGGTCCAGATGAATACGTGAGTAGATGGGCAGACAGCAGATCTAGGCAGGCAAACAGGCAGATGGGCAGGCGACAGTTTGAGTGTGCCATGCCAACAACAGAGACTGAGCAGAGCTGAAGACCCTGAGACAGTTCTGAATTATCTCCCTGTCTGTCTCTTGGTGCACATCCTAGGTGGTCAGTGAGCACTGTCTTCATCTCTGTTTGTTTGGTTTTTTTTAGAGACAGGGTTTCCCTGTGTAGCGTTAACTGTGCTAGAACTCACTCTGTAGACCAGGAGGGCTTCAAACTCAGGGATTCCCCCTGCCTCTGCCTCCAACGTGCTAGATTAAAGATGTGCACCACTACCACCAGGCATCTTAATGCTAGGTGCCTGCCTCTTGAGGGGCTCAAATGGAGGAGTTACCTCCTTTCCTTCACTTGGCATGATAAGTTCTTAGGCCTGCTCTTCTCTGTGTGGTGTTAATATGTTCACCGTACAGAAGATGGGGGTAAAGTTTTGTACTGCATAGCATTACTGATCTCATGCTACCTTGCACATGTAGTATCTGTCACATGAGTTCTACACACAGTTTCAAGCTTTTCGTGTCTCAATAGCATCTTGAATCCTCCTAGGGATGTGTTTTAGTGCTGCAATGAGCCGTAGGTCACCTGCACACTTTCCAATCAACTGGGCCTAAGAAACAAGCTGGTGTAGTTATCCTAATATCTAACAAAACAGACTTCAACCTAAAGGAAATCAAAAGAGATAAAGGACATTTCATATTCATCACTGGAAAAATACATCAAGATGAAGTCTCAATTCTGAACATCTATACCCCAAATACAAGGGTACCCACATTTGTAAAAGAGACATTACTAAAGCTTAAATCGCACATCAGACCACCCTAATAGTGGGAGGCTTCAACACCCCACTCTCACCACTGGACAGGTCTGCCAGACAGAAAGTTAACAGAGAAATAAGGGAACTAACAAAAGTTATGACTCAAATGGGTTTAACAGACATAAATTGACCACATACTTGGTCACAAGGCAAATCTCAACAGACACAAAAAGAAAATGGTATTAAACCCTGTATCTTATCAAATCACCATAGCTTAAAGTTAGAATTCAACAGCAATACAAACTCCAGAAAGCTCACAAACTCTTGGAAACTGAATAATGAGCAATTGAATCATCCCTGGGTCAAGGAGGAAATAAAGAAGAAAATTAAAGACTTCCCATAATTCAGTGAAAATGAAAGTACAACATACCCAAACTTAGCAGTATGAACAAGAAAGTTCTTAGTATTAAAGGCCTTACATAAAGAAGTTGGAGAAATCCCACACTAGCTAATTAATAGAACACCTGAAAGTTCTAGAACAGAAAGAAGCAAATTAACCAGAAGGAGATGCCAGGAAAAAATCAAATTGAGGGCTGAAATCAATAAAATAGAAACAAAGAACAATACAAGAAAAATTAAACAAAGAGCTGGTTCTTTGAAAAAAGCAACAAGATAGATAAACCCTTATCCAAACTAACCAAAAGACAGAGAAAGAATATCCAAATTAGCGAAATCGGAAACAAAAGGGGGGATTTACGCAACAGAACCTGATGAAATCCAGAGACTCATCAGATCATACTTCAAAAACCTGTACGCCACTGGGCGGGAGGGGGGCACACACCTTTAATGCAAGCACTCAGGAGACAGAGACAGGCAAATCTCTGTGAGTTTGAGGCAAGCCTGGTTTATAAAGCAAGTTACAGGACAGGTACCAAAGCTACAGAGAAACCCTGTCTCGAAAAAACAAACAAACAAAACAACAACAAAAAAAAAAAAAAAAAAACAGTATTCCACAAAATTGGAAATTTTTAAAGAAATTGAAAGCTTTCTGGATAGGTACCACATACCAAAATTAAATCAAGACCAGATAAACAATTTAAATAGAATTATAACCCCAAGAAATAGAAACAGTCATCAAAAGTCTCCCCCCCCCCCAAAAAAAGCCCAGGACCAGATGGCTTCAGCACAGAATTCTACCAGAATTTTAAAAAAGAGCTAATTCCAATGCTCCTCAAATTGTTCCATACAACAGAAACAGAAGGAACATTGCCAAACTTCTTTTACAAGGCTACAGTTACCCTGATAACCAAACCACATAAAGATGCAACAAAGAAAAAGAACTACAGACCAATCTCCCTTATAAACATTGATACAAAAATACTCAATAAAATACTGACAAACTGAATCCAAAAACACATTTTAAAAAAATCATCCATCATGACCAAGTAGGCTTCATCCCAGAGATGCAGTGTTGGTTCAACATACAGAAATCTGTCCACATAATCCACCATATAAACAAACTGAACGAAAAAAGCCACATGATCATCTCATTAGATGCTGAAAAGTTTTCCACAAAATACAACAGTTCTTCATGATAAAGGTCTTGGAGGGAGCAGGGATACAAAAACATACCTAAATATAATAAAAAGCAATTTACAGCAAGCCAACAGCCAACATCAAATTAAATGGAGAGAAACTCAAAGCAATTCCACTAAAATCAGAAATAAGACAAGACTGTCCACTTTGTCCGTATCTATTCAATATAGTTCTTGAAGATCTAGCTGGAGTGATAAGACAACAAAATAAGATCAAGGAGATACAAATTAGAAAGGAAGAAGACGTCAAAGTATCACTATTTGATATGATAAGATACATAAGTGACCCCAAAAACTCTGAGAACTCCTACAACTGATAAATATCTCAAGTAGTATGGCAGGATACAAGATTAACTCAAAAAAATTCAGTAGCCTTCCTATAAATAATAAATGGGCAGAGAAAGAAATCAGAGAAACATCACCCTTTACAATAGTTATAAATATAAAATATCTTGGAGTAACTCTAGCCAAATAAGTGAAAGACCTGTATGCCAAGAACTTTAAGTCTCTAAAGAAAGCAACTGAAGAAGATATCAGAAAATGGAAAGCTCTCGCATGCTCTTGAATAGGTAGGATCAGCATAATAAAAATTGCAATGTTACCGAAAGCAATCTACAGATTCATTGCAATCCCCATCAAAATCCCAACACAACTCTTTACAGGAGAGCAATGAATGAGAAATCTTGATAGAGAGAGTCACTATGGGGTTAGGGAGAAACACGGTCTAGGGAAATTCCCAAGAATCCACAAGGATGACTCCAGCTAAGACTCCTAGCAATAGTGGAGAGGAAGCCTGAACTGGCCTCCCCCTGGTAAACACCCCAACAATCATCAATAGAGCCTTCATCAGGTAACTGATGGAAGCAGATGCAGACCAAGTTCCAGGGAGAAGGGAATATATGAGGAGGGGCGGTCAAGATCATGATAGAGAAATCTACAGCGACAGCTGAACCAAGCTTGTGAGAACTCATCAACTCTAGACTGACAGCTGTGGAGCCTCCATGGGACTGAACTAAGCCCTCCATATGTGGGAGACAGTGGGGAAGCTTGGACTATGTGAGGGGCCCCTGGCAGAAGGACCAGAATCCATTCCTGATGCATGAGCTAGTTGTTGGAGCCCATTCCCTATGGTGGGATGCCATGCTCAGCCTTAATGCAGGGGAGAGAGGCTTGGTCCTGTCCCAACTTACTGTACTAAACTTTGTTGACTCCCTATGGGAGCCCTTATCCACAGGGAGGAGTGGATGGGAGGTGGACTCGAGTGGAGGGTGTTGGGAGGGATAGGAGGAGGGAAGGAAGGGAGAACCATGATTGGAATATAAAATAAAGAGCATAATTGTAATGACTCAGCTGCAATATGGCTGACACTTCCAGGTTCCAGAGCCACACATGAGCCCCCAGGCAGAAGTGCTTACTGGCCCCGAGGAATCTTAAAAGACCCTGCAGTAACCCACGTGCGGCATGGTTAAATCTGACACAACTGCGTGATTCCATCATCTGTGTATGAAGTAACCACGTCATCCCCCTGTGTGTATGTGCTAGGCAACCCTTAAAAGCTGGAGGCGCCATCTTCAGCTCTCTCTCTGTGCATACCGACCTTCACCAGGCCTGTACACACACACACACACACACACACACACACACACACCTCAATAAACTCCTAAGCGGGTTTTTTGCATGTTCCGTGTTTCATTCTCGCTCGCGCCAGGTAATTTCAATAATGAAATTAAATTAAAATTTAAAAATCAACATAAAACAGAGTTAGTTAGGAACAAACCTAAGTTATAGGCTGAGCTTTGATAACTGAAAAACAAATAAAGTTCCCACTTTCTCGTGGACTGTACTTATGGCTTAAAGTTTAACCTGGTAACAAATGAGCTTCAGTTTGAAAGTTGTTGCATTAAGGCTCAAAATTAACAGTGATAAACTACCTTAGTTTAGAAATTCTATTCTGACAAAATTTACTAATTGTTAAAACAAGGGTAATAAAGATATAAAAGTTAATAACTGGTCAACTTATGAATGATTAAATGTCGTTAACATGCCCGAAATTGTGTTCACAGTCATGCTAAGTACAAATGTAAAACACTTATAGAGACAGGACTGGAGGAAGAGAACAATTCATAGTTCCCATTTTGTAAGATTATATATTATATATTACATTATATTATATGTATATATATGTGAATATATATACTCTTCTTATAGAGAGAAAGAGTTCCTTTTCCTAAAGACTCTGTTGTGGTTTTTTTTCTTGTGTGTGTATATGTGTTTCTGTGTGTCATGCATACCAGGTGCCCATGGAGGCAGAAGAGTGGTTTGGACCCTCTGGAACTGAAATTACAGGCAGTTGTTACCCACCATGTAGGTGCGAGAAATCGAATCCAGGTCCTCTGGAAGAGCAGCTAGTGGTCTTTAAGCACTGAGCCATCTCTCCAGCCCAGAGAGTAGCTTCTCAGGATGGACTCTACAATGGTGAAGATGCTATGTCTGTTGTTTAAAGGGCATTGAAGGATGCAGATATTGCATAAAATTACTGTAAAAGCAGCATTGGCTTGAGATGACTGACCCCAATTTTGAAAGTTTTATTGCGGCATAAAGCTACCAAGCCTTATACAGAGAAATATTTATAAAAGGAAGATACAATTAATATGGCAATTGTCACTGCTGTTTTTAAGAATTTGCTACATGTGTCCCTTCCTTCAGGAACCACCATCCTGATTAGTCAGTGGCAGTTGAGACAAGATCTTCCACTAGAAAAAAAGATCATGCCCAACCAAGAAAGAGAATTACAGGCCTATCTCACTCATGAATATCAACGCAAAAATTCTCGATAAAATACTAGCAAACCGAATTCAAGAACACATTAGAAAAATTATCCATTATGATCAAGTAGGCTTCATCCCAGAGATGCAAGGCTGGTTCAACATACGAAAATCTATCAATGTAATCCACCATATAAATAGACTGAAAGAAAAAAACCATATGATCATTTCATTAGATGCGGAAAAAGCATTCGACAAAATTCAACACCCCTTTATGATAAAGGTCTTGGAGAGAATAGGGATACAAGGGTCATACCTAAATATAATAAAAGCTATCTACAGCAAACCGACAGCTAACATTAAATTAAATGGAGAAAAACTCAAAGCCATCCCACTAAAATCAGGAACAAGACAAGGATGTCCACTCTCTCCATACCTCTTCAATATAGTGCTTGAAGTTCTAGCAATAGCAATAAGACAACATAAGGGGATCAAGGGGATTCGTATTGGAAAGGAAGAAGTTAAGCTTTCGTTATTTGCAGATGACATGATAGTATACATAAGCGACCCCAAAAATTCTACCAAAGAACTCCTACAGCTGATAAACACCTTTAGTAGCGTGGCTGGATACAAGATCAACTCCAAAAAATCAGTTGCCTTCCTATACACTAAGGATAAGGAAACAGAGAGGGAAATCACAGAAGCATCACCTTTCACGATAGCCACAAAGAGCATAAAATATCTTGGGGTAACCCTGACCAAGGAAGTGAAAGATCTATTTGACAAGAACTTCAAGTCTTTGAAGAAAGAAATAGAAGAGGACACCAGAAAATGGAAGGATCTCCCTTGCTCTTGGATTGGGAGGATCAACATAGTAAAAATGGCAATTCTACCAAAAGCAATCTATAGATTCAATGCAATCCCCATCAAAATCCCATCAAAATTCTTCACAGATCTGGAGAAGACAATAATCAACTTTATATGGAAAAACAAAAAACCCAGGATAGCCAAAACAATCTTATACAATAAAGGAACGTCTGGAGGCATTACCATCCCTGACTTCAAACTCTATTACAGAGCTACAGTATTGAAAACAGCTTGGTATTGGCATAAAAACAGAGAAGTCGACCAATGGAATCGAATAGAAGACCCTGACTTTAACCCACAAACATATGAACACCTGATTTTCGATAAAGGAGCTAAAAGTATACAATGGAAAAAAGAGAGCATCTTCAACAAATTGTGCTGGCAAAACTGGATGTCAATCTGTAGAAGAATGAAAATAGACCCATATCTATCACCATGCACAAAACTCAAGTCCAAGTGGGTGAAAGACCTCAATATCAGTCCAAACACACTGAACCTGATTGAAGAGAAAGTGGGAAGTACTCTACAACACGTGGGCACAGGAGACCACTTCCTACGTATAACCCCAGCAGCACAGACAGTAAGGGCCTCATTGAATAAATGGGACCTCCTGAGACTGAGAAGCTTCTGTAAAGCAAAGGACACTGTCGCTAAGACAGAAAGGCAACCCACTGACTGGGAGAAGATCTTCACCAACCCCACAACTGACAAAGGTCTGATCTCCAAAATATATAAAGAACTCAAGAAACTAGACCGTAAAAGGCTAATCAACCCAATTATAAAATGGGGCACTGAGTTGAACAGAGATCTCTCAACAGAAGAAGTTCAAATGGCCAAAAGACACCTAAGGTCATGCTCAACTTCCTTAGCGATCAGGGAAATGCAAATCAAGACAACTTTAAGATACCATCTTACACCTGTCAGAATGGCAAAAATCAAAAACACCAATGATAGCCTTTGCTGGAGAGGTTGTGGAGAAAGGGGTACACTCATCCATTGCTGGTGGGAATGCAAACTTGTGCAACCACTCTGGAAAGCAGTGTGGAGGTTTCTCAGGAAATTTGGGATCAACCTACCCATGGACCCAGCAATACCACTCTTGGGAATATACCCAAGAGAGGCCTTATCACACAACAAAAGTATATGCTCTACTATGTTCATAGCAGCATTGTTTGTAATAGCCAGAACCTGGAAACAACCTAGATGCCCTTCAATTGAAGAATGGATGAAGAAAGTATGGAATATATACATATTAGAGTACTACTCAGCAGTAAAAAACAAGGACTTCTTGAAGTTTGCAGGCAAATGGATGGAAATAGAAAACACTATCCTGAGTGAGGTAAGCCAGACCCAAAAAGAGGAACATGGGATGTACTCACTCATATTTGGTTTCTAGCCATAAATAAAGGACATTGAGCCTACAATTCGGGTTCTTAGAGAAGCTAAAGAAGAAGGAGAACCCAAAGAAAAACATATAGGCTTCCTCCTGAATATTAACCTTCATCAGGCGATAAAAGGAGACAGAGACAGAGACCCACATTGGAGCACCGGACTGAAATCTCAAGGTCCAAATCAGGAGCACCAGGAGAGAGAGCACGAGCAAGGAACTCAGGACCGCGAGGGGGGCACCCACACACTGAGACAATGTGGATGTCCTATCGGGAACTCACCAAGGCCAGCTGGCCTTGGTCTGAAAAAGCCTGGGTTAAAACCGGTCTCACTGAACATAGCGGACAATGAGGACTACTGAGACCTCAAGAACAATGGCAATGGGTTTTTGATCCTACTGCACCTATTGGTTTTGTGGGAGCCTAGGCAGTTTGGATTGCTCTTTGGGCTAACGAGGGAGGGGGACTTGATTGAGGGAGGGGGAGGAAAAGGGGAGGCGGCGGTGGGGAAGAGACAGAAATCTTTAATTAATAAAGAAATAAATAAATTAAAAAAAGAAAAAAAAGAAAAAAGATCATGGCTCTCTAAACGTTATTTTATCCATTAGCGCATTTTTACAGTGAAGCTGTAGTAGCAATACAGTGTTTTTCCTCTCAGCATAACACATTCTCCCCAGATCCATCTTGGAGCAGAGAAAATCTCGGCCAGGTATCCTTGACCACTAGCCGGAAAAAGGACACACACAGGGGTATCTAGGTCTGTGGCAGTAATGAAACGATGGATGCTCACTAGCGGAGGGAAGTTGGAGGTCAGCTGTTATTATTCTAGGAGATCCACACGAGTTTCCTGCAAACCTCATGCAGGACATATCAAGGTGATATTCTAACACAGAGAACGTTTTTCTCTTTTCCTAGAAGCTACATAACACCCCGTTTTCTCTGATGTAAACTGAAGTAACCTCTAGCTCATGCAGGACCCCAGCGCATCTTAAATAGTAACCTAAACAAATTACAGCGAATGGCAAAGGACCCAGCCATTGGCCTGGCATAAACTTTGAAAGTTTCCAGTAGACCAAGGTCTATCTCTTAGAAGGTCAGGATCCTTAACCTAGATCTGTCCTACACATAAGGTTAGAGGGGGACAAAAATATTTCCAGTAATGAGTAAATCCGCCAAATAGGTTCATAGGAATCACCTTCAAGTAACAAGAAAGTATACATTTACCAAGATTTAACAAAATGTGGCTTAATAATCATCTGGCTTGACTCTACAGAAAGCTCAGATCCCAGACCCTTGAACGGCCAGTGCTGACAGGCTGACACACTCCATTGTTTCCACAGTAAAAATATCGCCACCAGAACCTCCTGACCCAGACAGTCCCATCTACAACAATAACATAAGAAAGCCACCATGAGCAATGCAAGCCGGGTAGGCGCCCTCTCCCTGTGTGTCGTGTCATAGTTGCGTTAGTTTCCCAGGCAGACACGCCGTCTTAAGCTCGCCCCTCTTTCCGTTCCCTCTGACTAGTTATCTGCTTATCCCTTCTCAACGTTTTCATTACTTCAGTAAGCAGCATACAAGCTCGGCTCCAGATTTCCCCATTCAAAGACAAAGCCCTTCTTTTTTTAAACTTTTTTTTAATGATTTTATTGAGCTCTACATTTTTCTCTACTCCTCTCCCTGCCTCTCCCCTCCCCTTCAACCCTCTCTCAAGGTCCCCATGCTCCCAATTTACTCAGGAGATCTTGTCTTTTTCTACTTCCCATGTTGATTAGATCCATGTATGTCTCTTTTAAGATCCACATTGTTGTCTAGGTTCTCTGGGATTGTGATTTGTGGGCCGTTTTTCTTTGTTTTATGTTTAAAAACCACCTATGAGTGAGTATATGTGATAATTGTCTTTCTGGGTCTGGGTTACCTCACTCAAAATGTATTCTAGCTCCATCCATTTGCCTGCAAAATTAAAGAAGTTGTTATTTTTTCTGCTGTGTAGTACTCCATTATGTAAATGTACCACATTTTCCTTATCCATTATTTTGTCAAGGGGCATTTAGGTTGTTTCCAGGTTCTGGCTATGACAAACAAAGCTGCTATGAACATAGTTGAGCACATGTCCTTGTGGCACAATTGAACCTCCTTTGGGTATATACCCGAAAGTGGTATTACTGGGTCTTGAGGAAGGTTGTTTCCTAATTTTCTGAGAAATCGCCACACTGACATCCAAAGAGGCTGTACCAGCTTGCATTCTCCCTGACTTCAAACTCTACTACAGAGCTACAGTACTGAAAATAGCCTGGTATTGGCATAAAAACAGACAGGAGGACCAATAGAACTGAATCGAAGACCTGGATATTAATCCACACACCATCGAACACCTGATTTTTGACAAAGAAGCAAAAAATATCAAATGGAAAAAAGAAAGCATATTTAACAAATAGTGCTGGCATAACTTGATATCAACATGTAGAAGACTGAAAATAGACCCATATCTATCACCATGCACGAAACTCAAGTCCAAATGGATCAAAGACCTCAACATAAAGCCAGCCACACTGAACCTTAAAAAAGAGAATGTGGGAAGTACACTTGAATGCACTGGCACAGGGGACCACTTCCTAAATATAACCCCAGCAGCACAGACACTGAGAGAAATAATAAATGAGACCTCCTGAAACTGAAAAGCTTCTGTAAAGCAAAGGACACAGTCAACAAGACAAAATGATAGCCTAGAGAATGGGAAAAGATCTTCACTAACCCCACAACAAACAGAGGTCTGAGCTCCAAAATATACAAAGAACTCTAGAAATTGGTCATCAAAAGAACACATAATCCAATTAAAAAAAATGGAGTACAGACCTAAACAGAGAACTCTCCACAGAGGAATCTAAAATAGCTGAAAGACACTTAAGGAAATGTTCAACATCCTTAGTCATCAGAAAAGTGCAAATCAAAACTACTCTGAGATTCCATCTTACACCTATAAGAATGGCCAAGATCAAAAACACTGATGACAACTTATGCTGGAGAGGTTGTGGGATAAAGACAAAACCCGTCTTAAGGATTCCTCACAGACACGGATATTTAGCTAAAAGAGATAAGGGCTGCAAAAGAGATTTGGAAGATGAAAAGTCAAGGACATTTTCACATCTACCCTGGCTTCCCAGAGCAGGGGGCGCTGAGGGAGAAACTTTGCTGAGAAATAGACTCACCAGGTAAGAGAGGACAAGACTTTGTAAGCAACTGAAACCACAGGGAAAGTACAGAGGCCAAAAGAGTTCTCATTTGATCATTCTCAAGAAGCCTGTGTGGATGAAAGACAAGGCGGAGGAGACAGTGGCAGGAAATAGGACTGCAGAGAGACAAGAAGACTGTGGTATCCATGGATGCTGTTAGGCAATGCGCAGAAGCATCACTTCTAACGTATAAGCCTGGGAGATGACTACCACAATGGAACGGAGGGTGTGTCTGAAGACGATAACACCAGCCGGTGGAGCAGAAAGCTCTTCCAGTGGTTCACGTGAAAGGCAGTGTAAAGGCCCAGACCACACAGAGATAGCAAGAAAGGAGAGTACAAAACACTGACGATATAAACAAAAGACAACAAAAAAAATGGAAAAACATTTTGTTCGTTTACCCTTATTGTTAAAAATGCCCATACCACCCAAAGAGATCTACAGACACAACACAATCTTAACAAAATACTAAAAACATTTCTCTCAGAACTAGGGAGACAGCCTTAAAATCTGTACAGAACCACAAAAAAGGTAAATAGGCAAAGTAATCCTGCTCAACAGTTTAAAACAGGAGTTTATAGTCCAAAACACGCCACTGAGTCCTGTGAGCACAGCAACATGGTTTAGCAGAACAAAACAGAATCACAGACAAATGGGAGCAAACAACAGAGCACCCAGGAAAACTAAAGCCCGTGCAGTGACGAAGCTGTTCACAAAATTGCTCTCTGTTTAGATAATTTTCTATTTTGTGACCGAGACCATGACTGTAAGGTAAAAAGATGAGTTTGGTTATAAGACTTGAACCCACCACTTCCTGAGCTCACCCCAGGCTATGACTTGAAACCTCACCAACCCCACCCCAGAGATATCCATGCTGGAAAATCCTGCCCCCAAGAAACCTGATATAAACCTGCTGCCCACTCCTGTGTTTTTCCCAATAAATCTCTTATGTGAGCTTTGTTTGCAGTGTGACTTTGTACTATTATTTGGCTCTCTATCTCCAGGATACATTTCCCCTCAGAGTTGTAAAACTTGCATTGGAGACGCCTTTCCCCTGAAAACTTTAATACTTACAAAATGACCAAGCAACCAATAAAGAAAAAGTGTTTAATTTGGGAATATGGTTTCAGAGAATTAAAAAAACAAAAACAAGAGAAGGGAAATTACAGAGTCCAAGTTTATCCAGCACCTGAACTTTGTAATCAAACAGACTTCAAATCCAGCCTGCGTTCCAATGAGCAAACACATTATCGACTTTCATGTATTTTGTATGCAAAAATGAATCATACTCAACAGGCACTAGTCAAAGATAGGTAAACCTCACTAAATAAAAACAAGCAATACTTTTATCTGTATGAATTAGCTTAAACAACAAAAAAATTTATAACACAAACCTATTCCATTATAAATTTAACCCTTGAGAGAGACATGTCTTCTCTTTTCCCTTGAGACTGAGAAAGGAGGAACTAATGTTCCCGGCTAGGAACTCAATAGAGTCCTTGCCAGAGTGGGCACTTCAAAGTCTATTTTCTGGGAATCAGAGACCTGCCACTGAAGGGTAAATAGCTCCATTCTCTACATTCTGGATGGCACAAGGGAGAAAATCACTTAACCTGAATAGAACGACTTACAGACTTACGGAAGCCACATAGAGGCTTCATGCCACTTAGGTAGTAAACTAACCACTCTTCTCTTCCATGTAGTGTTATATCACACGTTCTCCAAGAATTAATGATTATCCTTGGGTTTCAAGTGCATGCATATTATGTACGTACAAAAAATGACAAAATCAGCCTACGGATGAAAACAAAACAAAACAAAAAGATTAGTCTTCAAACTGGAAGAAACATTACCTAGAAGAACCAACATAGAAAACACAGTCCTAGAACCTTTGGACCAGGACCACAGAGCTACCACTCACAGATTATACTGTGCTCAATAGATACTGGGTAGGTAGATGATAGAGATAGAAAGGTAGATAGATAGATAGATAGATAGATAGATAGATAGATAGATAGATAGATGATAGAAGATAGATGATAGATAGATAGATAGATAGATAGATAGATAGATAGATAGATAGATAGAATTTAATATTAGATTCTTAATCTTACCCTGAAATTCTATTGCTATTTTGAATAGAGCTTTGGGGAACTTAAAGACTTAAGTAAGCAGGTAGATGCAGTGAGTGGCATTTCTAAGCTTGGGTTTCTCAAGGATACTGGCGTACTGCTACAGGGGATGACTGGGACAGGTTCAGGGAGTCAGATACGGATGTGCAGCTTCAGAAAATAAGGCAAGAACTAAAGGGCATCCATGGAGACATTCTCTGAAGAGCTTGCCTCTCGACTCTTCAAAATAGTTTCTATTTCTTCACATTTTCTTCACCCCTCTGCAAATCTATTGACTTGAGAAAGTGAAATAATATTGGCGAGTAACACAATCTTGACACAGCACAGAACTCATGTGCTGATAGTGTTTAAAAGCAGCAAAGGGTTTGATTTTCCCGGGTCCCAGCTCCCTGGTCTTTTACCCCATCACAGCTCACTCAGGCCTGTTCTACAGTTTCCCTGTGCTACTGCTGCTATGCCTCTCCCCACAAGCCGGAGGCCAAACATTCATCCCTCTTTGTTATGAACAACAACATCATTATCTTAATGCATGTGTGAGTGTGTTTGTGGGGGAAGTGGTGCAGGCACAAGTGTGTGCAGCTGGAGGACAGAGAGCAACCTCAAGTGTCATCTTCAAGAGCACTGTTCACCTCCTTGACCACTGAGCTAGACTCACCAGGCAGACCAGGCTAGCTGGCCACTGAGCATCAGGGAGCCTTCTGGCTCTCACTGTCCAGTGCTCAGGTCACAATCAAATGACACCATGCCCAACACAGACCTAGATCATAGATTCTAGGAAATCAAACCCAAGTCTCACACTTTTATAACGATTTATTTATAGTGATCTGCCTGCTCATATGCCTACAGACCAGAAGAGGGCACCAGATCTCATTACAGAGGGATGTGGTTGCTGGGAATTGAACTCGGGACCTTTGAAAGAGCAGGCAGTGCTCTTAATCACTGAGCCATCTCTCCAGATCTCACACTTTTAAGGCAAGCTCTTTACAGACTGAGATCTCCCCAGTCCAACTACACCTTTCTTCTATACCCCCTCCTTCATTTAACCACTGGTCATAAAACATTCCTTCTACACCAGTCTGAATCTTTCATTTTGCTTTGGCTACTTATTACAAGTTACAGCCAGATTTCCTAACATCATTTCTTCCTGATGCATAAGTATACACCTGCCTGAATGGAAATATATATACATATCTAAGGAAGCTTTGCCTGAGGCAAAAATTATAAAGGGCAAATGTGTCGTTAATCCCAGCACTCAGGAGACAGAGGCAGGTGGATCTTTATGAGTTCAAGCCCAACCTGGTCTACAGAACGGGTTCCAGGAGAGCCAAGACTGTTACACAGAGAAACCCTGTCTCAAAAAAACAAACAAACATAAAAGAGTCAGTGCACAGGTTCTTAGAAAGATATCTCATGAAAAACAACCTGTGTTTCTTTACTGGATCATCAAGATGCTCTTGATTCTGAAAGAAAGAGAGAAAGAGAGCGAGAGAGCGAGAGAGAGAGAGAGAGAGAGAGAGAGAGAGAGAGGAAGAAGGAGGAGGAGGAGGAGGAGGAGGGAGGGAGGAAGAGGGGGGGAGAGAGGGGGGAAGAAGAAAAAAGATAAACAAAAGGTAAAGATCTTAAAGTTATTGGAGCTAAATTCCTATTTTGAAGAGAAATTTGGATGAAGACAGTGCTGTTCTTACTTGAAAAATGTCAATGGCATGAAAGGTAAAGAGAAGCTAAGAAACTGCTCATAATTTCCTATGAAATTAAAGGACACAGATGAGACACGACAGCTGAAGTCTGTACATGATTTTGGGCTGTATTATGTACTCATGGAAGAAAACATTTTTTAGAGAAGGTAAAAACTAGAATATAAGGAACCAAATATCACTCCACAAGAAAAGACGCTTGCCACCAAGTCTGATGAACTGAGTTCAATCAACGTGTGTTGGAAAGAGAGAACTAACCCTTGCTAGCTGTCCTGTGACTTCCACTCATTCATCATGTTACATGAATGTACATGCATGTACAATACATACAATGAATAAATAGATTTATCCTTTAAAAAAATAATAAAATGTGTTGCCACCTGGCTGTTGATCTCTGGGTCACCCCCTAGGAAAGGTGATTTTTCCTGAGACGCATGAAGGAGATGGGTCCATTATTTATCTTTTTAAAAAGAATAAAATGTGTTACCACGTAGGCTGTTGATCTCTGGGTCACCCCCTAGGAAAGTTGATTTTCCTGAACACGTATGAAGGAGATAGGTCCATTAATGAGATGAGAAATTTATGTCTCCAGAAGCTCCTTCTTGAAGACAGTTGTGTACAGATCTTTGAGGCAAAGGCAGTCCAGTTTTCTGAGTTCTAACTCGAAAAGAATGACAACCTTTTCTGATACTATCCAAAATCCTAAGAATGGCACTTTGGGCTGTCTCACTGTTTCCCTGAAGACAAATCTTCTTCCCCCTTTTATTGCTCTCACCTTGAAGGTAATAAGAAACACTTTACTTCAATCTAAACATAAGTGATGATGGCCTAGGACCACTGATTGAGGTTCCCAGAATAGCGTGGTCCACGTGGAAGTCTTTACAGAAGAAAATGTTTCAAGTACACCAGTGGAGACCATAGAAACACAGGTCAGAGTAAAGCAGAGCTCTGTTATGGTATACATATCCTATGATAACATAACATTCTTACCTGTGGAGATGGTGGAAACAAGTGTCCTGCTAAGTTAATACATATCAAAGAAGTCTAGTGACATTCACAAGGATGTCAGTTCACACCGATGTGGTGGTGAGCTAAGGGGACTATAGATATGGACAGCCGACATTTCAACTCTGGACCATCATAAGTTCTAACTAACCAGTAGCCTTGCAGACCCTTCCACACAGCCGTGACTTTGTTCGGGGGACTTCAGTTCACACTTACTTTCAAAGAAGCTGGGGGAATTATAGCACAAAAGAGAGACCACAGCACATGGAAAAGTGTATTAGTGCTGGGTCTGTGCTAAGGCTTATTGGGCTTCCAACGAAGATATTTATTTAACTGGACCATCATTTGTCAAGTACCTGATGTTTTCAAATATTCTAAAGTACTCTATGAAATACATTTTATGTAAAATAAAATACTATCTCAATCATAAATTACATACTACTATACCCACAGACCATCCCTCGCTCACTCCACATCAAAAAAAAAGCTTGTCCTTGTACTAAGTGGGGATTTGTGTTACATATATGTACATCGCCTCATTAGAACATGAAATCAGCTGGGGCTCATGTGACTATCTCAGTGTGCCTAACGAGCAAGCCAAGACACAGTGGAGAAGACAAAGCCTGTACGTCTGAAGGATAGCTCAGAGTTTAGTAGGCAAGACAGCCGTGGGACAGCTCCACGCAGGGCAGCACACAAGCAAGAGGGTCAGAGGAGGATGCAGAGAGCATGGGGGAGCAAGACAAATCAGGAACTGAAGGGAAAGGGTCAATAGTGTTTAGTGTGTGGGTAAGTGTTCGGGAACACCTGAGTGAGTTCTGAGGTTGATTTGGGAAGATTTAGAGAGTTCTGGATGCTTATACCAGAAAAGATATCTGATTTTTTAAAAACTAGAAAATGAAAGATAAAGGGTTTTTTTTTTTTAAAAGAAACTGTTAGGAATGTGAATCTAGTGTTTGGAAACAGCAACTGCAGACAGAGCTGTGCCAGCAGGAGGCTCCTTATCAAGATTACTACAACAGTGTAAACAAGAAATAATGAGAACCCGATCTGCAAATTAGTAACAGTGGGAAGAGGAAATGAAAGGGGGTCACAGAGCTTGTCAATGCTTTAGAATGGACAGGGGAGCTTTGGAACCCTGAGAAAAAGAATAGAGACTCCTGTCAAAGCCAACGTAAGAGAATAAGTCATGTTCGAGTTGGAAAAAAGAGGATTCTGTAACAGATAAACAGTGTTCAGAATAATACCTATGGAGGAAGGATTCCAAAGCATGAAGATGGGTTCTGTTGATGGAGAATGCCAATTACATGGTCCCCAATTCAGGAGGATAAGTTCTATTCAGTGAGTGACAAAGCTCAGGATTAGGGCCTAAACAATGTTCAGGATTTGGGAAAGTTCTACTGAAGGTTGGCTTCAGAGACTAGCAAAAGATCACCATCCAATTCTCCATTCTCCCCTCCCCTCCCTCCTTCCTTCTTTCCCAGCTTCCTTGGTGCTTTAGGCTGGACATGCTAATTGCTTGTAGACATATCTACTTTAAGTGTGTATGTATGTTCACAAAACAACCTGTCTTTTTTTTTTTTACCTCTATTTGATGTGGGGTTAGTGAAGATCTTTTCCCATTCTGTAGGCTACTGTTTTGTCTTGTTGGCCATATCCTTTGCTTAACAGAAGCTTCGCAGTTTCAGGAGGTCCCATTTATTAATTGTTTCTCTCAGTATCTGTGCTACTAGGGTTATATTTAGGAAGTGATTTCCTGTGCCAATGTATTCAAGTGTATTTCCCACTTTCTTTTCTATGAGATTCAGTGTGGTTGATTTTATGTTGAGACCTTTGATCCATTTGGACTTGAGTTTTGTGCATGGTGATAGATATGGTACCTTCACCATAAGAATGGATTCTATTTTCAGTAAATAGGTGTTTTGCTAAAGAGATGAATTTTGCAGCCAGGCAGCCAGACGGTGGTGGTACACGCCTTTAATCCCAGCACTTGGGAGGCAGAGACAAGCAGATCTCTATAAATTCAAGGCCAACTTGGTCTACAAAGTGAGTACCAGGACAGGCTCCAAAGCTACAGAGAAACCCTGTCTCAAAAACATAATAAATAAATAAATAATATACTTTTCAAGAGAGTATCCAGGAGTCAAGCCTAAAGCGTTGCTGTGATGACTGTCAAGAAAGAACTTTTATTTAAAGTTTTATTAGCTGTAAATGTGTAAGAAAAAAAAAAACCACTTGGTCAGACTCCAGAAGTTTTCTGATCCAACACTGGCTAAAGTCATGCTGACCTGAGTTTTGTTCTTAACCTCACTGACCTGGGATGTTTCTTCCCTTCAATTCGTAGGGTAGGTAGTAAGAAAGCAAAATAGAGAACATGCATTATAGCTTAAAAAGTTAAATAAAAATAACTTAATTCAATAATAAATTACTGAGGTCAAGTAAACCAGTGAATACTATGGGAATATGAAAAAGACGGACAAAGCTAAAGAAAACCATACTCACAAGGAAAGAGAGCAAAAATATTTTAAACTCTTAAAACACAGAATACAGAACTTTCACAGATCAAATTGTAAAAAAGCAGGGTCAGCAAGACAGTTCAGCAGGCAAAGGCAGTTGCCTCCAATCCTGATCACTTCAGCCAACCCTCACTTACATACACAAACTTAATACATGTAATAAACAGTTTAAATATGTAAAGCAAAAAATTAAGAGTAATATAAGGAATGAAAACTGAAAAACAATGATCTTTACAAAGCTCTCATTACCGAATAGGTGAGCAGAAAACCTGTGTCCAGACCACCAAACTGCTGATCCTCAGCGACGGTCAGGGAAACAAAGATCACACAGAATCACGTGTCCGGTGCACCACCATAGATCACGTTTAAGCCTGGTGACTCTGAGCCTGAGTCTCCAAACCCTGTCACTCAGAGGTCCAGTCAGTTTGCAAACATGAGTCACTCTGACCATCTCAGCTGCACACCAGCAGTTCCCAGAGAAGCCCAAAGTGTGGTCTTCAGGATGGAGTCAGAAGATACAGCGAGACTACAGAGGCAAAGCCAGCCAGCTGTGGAGCAGGACTTTAAAGTAAGACACAGCAGGAGGAACTTGGGGGACAGTGAACTCTTCCACTCACCTTCTGGAGTGATGGATATATGATTTTTTTACATTGGCCTAAGGTCATAAACTTTAAAATATAATTTTGAAAAGTTGAGTTGGTCGTCAGTTGGAGATGTCCCTTTTCCCAAACTGCCATCATGTGTTAGTTACTCTGCCCCTCAGCACCAGCGCTCAGAGCCCCAGGTCAGGCAGGCTCTAGACACTGGTTCTCAGGGGCTGCAGCCCTGCTGTCTGTGGAGGACACTGTGAGACCCAGAGCCACTGGGACTGTGTTCAGGCACACACATCCAGAGGGACAGTGAGAGTTGTCCCCAATAGTGACTACATGGCTCCCTGATCACAGCAGTTGAAAGGGACTCTGGCAGCTTTTGAGCCCGTGGCTTTTGAGCACCCTTAACAAAAGTGTTTTCAGTGTTCCAACAGTCAGTTGCCCTGTTAGTATGTTCTGGCTGTATCAGTCTTGGATGTTGCATAAGCAAACTTGAGCACTCCTGCAGCAGGACTCATGAAGAGAGCTTTTGTGTAGCCACTGAATCACCATGAGTAGAAAAAAGAGCAGAGAGAAAAGGGGGTGCATGAGTTATGGTTCATACAGTAGAATGCCCACCGGGAAGCAAAATAAACTATAATTAAAGGCACTGTGATGTCGGGGTCTGGTGCTAGCTCGGACCATAAATTATTTCTCTGGAACAGACCCCAACATAAGCTATCTCTCTCTGGACCAGCGTGGAGGTGCAGGAATAAAGACACAACTCACATAGTTTTATGGGGAGGGAGATTCTCAGTGATCCCTCATGAAATCCTGAGTTCATATCCTGAAGTTCTCTCTGTATTCTCCAAACAGTCTTTATACCAAAATTTAACTGAGGGAGAAATACATTAGCATTCTGTTTCCTCGGTAACCAGGTGAATGGCTTTCAGTCCTGTCCACATCTGCCTGGTCTGTATGCTGGCTCTGTCACATAGGGTGAATTAGCATTTCTTTTCAGGCATCCTCCAAATTAAAAAGAAAGAGCAGAGCAACATGCGGACCTTTCGTTAGGTTAGCGACAGCCTGTCTGGAAGGCTACGTGACCACTTCAGATACTGACTATGGCTTTAGAGCCTGGCTGCCACATCATATAGAAATATGGGCCTCACTGTGAGTGAGTGATCTACAAACAGAACTGAGAGGGAAACACTTGGAAGGACACACATACTAGGAGTCTATTATTACACTATTCTATTACTGCACGAACTTATTAATACTCTAAACTATTGGATAGGAAAGCACAAATATGTAGCAAAACAATAAGTATACAAGGAAATTATCAGGCTGTAAGAGAAGAGTGGGGAAGAGGGAAGCTCCAGAGCAACTGAAACATCTTTACTAAGTGGTTATCTGTCACTCGGCTTTATACAATTGATGTGCTTTTCTCTATTCGATATATTGTAATAAAAGATAAAAAAAGAACTAATTAAAAAATAACTCTTGGTGCCAGCTTGAACTATGACAGTACAAATGTCACAGGAAGAATCAGTCAGGGCTGTGATTGGACAACCAGCCAGCAGGAATGCTATTTATTCAGAGTTCTCAGCACAAGATACAAAGCATTCCGGGTAGAGGTGAAAGACCAGTCAGAAAGACACTTCCAAAGCAAGCTTCCTGAGGAAAATGGGCACCAGGGGAAAAGTAAGTAAACAACCTGTATCTACATTTATCTTCTGCTTCTGTTGGGTCTCTGCACATTTGCTGAAGATGCTGCCCCCAGGTTACAGTCAAGGCACAGCAAATTAAAGCCAACTAAAGGGAGAGGAACAGTCCAGAAGCTAGAAATTGGTTCTAAGATAAAGCAACTCTGGATTTGCTGAAGTCTTCTTGGGTACTCACACATTATTTAAATAAGGATGAGGGGGGAAATTAAGTTACCTTTGCTCTAAGCATCAATGCAGCGTATGTATTTATAGCATGGGAATGAATGGGACAAGGTAGATAAAAAGATGCTGTGTATATGACCCCATGTGAGGACACCCGAGGGCTTTACAACATAAGGAGAAAGAAAGTAGTAAGAGTATAGATGAATTTTTTTTACTTATATTTTGAAATTTCTTGTAATGAATGTATATTGCACTTGTAATATAAGAAATAACAATTTAAATCATAAACATTGCAAAGAACAATTGAGAAGGTTTCAAATGGTTAAAAAATTATTCCAACAGTACAAGCAATAATAAGGACAAAAGATTATAGCCTTTCTTTCAATTTTCCTTATATTTGAAATTTAAAATGTAATTTGAGACTGAAAAAAATTAATGTAGAATTGTAAAACCTTAGGTGTTTAGTTTCCTTTCATACATTTTTACTCAATTCTCATGACGAGAACAATTCTTATTTAACTTACATTCTACTGATAAATTGACTGTGTAAGTCTCACTTCCCAGATCTTTTTACCATCTGGAGACATTAGTTGTTCACAGGTCAGTGGGTTTATAATGGGACTTTCTTCTCTAACAGTTTCAGAGTGGTAAGAATATATGTTGGTCCAATAACCACACTTTAACTTCTGATTAAACTTTACCATACCATTACACATTAATTAAAAATAACAAACTGCTACAAATGACCTTCTGGGTGTTCAATAACCACACCTATAGACTACACTGATGTGGTCAGAGGCATTAAAAGAGAAGATGTCTTCACCATTGTCCCAAGGAACTGTACAACATCTTTCGAAACGTTATGTAACTGTGGGGAACCACCTGCTCTCTTGTCCTGCATGGCCTTAGATATATCACTGAGTGGACTCTCAAGTGTCCAGTCTGTAAAGAGGAAGGTCAACACAGGAAAAATTGATGCCACACTTCCAAGTGAAACACTGGTCAAGCAAGGCTTTGACTTATGCTCACATAGATGGATGAAATGGCAAAGGAAAGACTAGCTGAGCCAGGGGATTCTCCTGAGGTCAAGTCATGCCTGAGGACCAACTTCAACTGCCCTTAGCAGAAAAGAAGAAAGGATTAATTTTGGCCCCCTACACAGTCTTAAACAGTCAGCGTAAAGGTATAACCAGAATGAAGATAATCCGTGTTTTTTAACAGTTTAAGGAACTACAGTCCTCAGACATGGTATGATAAATTATTTGTACAACATTCTCACTAATGATTCTATTCCTGATAAATATATACATTGCACAGACACAGGATAAGACCTTAACTTACTTTAACACTGCAGTGTTTATCTGCAGGGGAAAAGGAAACAGTCCTAGATTCTTAGTTATTGAGGCCAACTCTGTGGAAAGCTGTTTTCCAACCACAGAACACTATCTCCGGAAGGGCACGTCTCAACTCCCAGGTGTCCTTCTGTACTCTGACCGTTCATGGACAGTGACCAAAGGATATTGCCACATGTCCTGTTGTCAAACTAGGGTTTGAAAAGTTATTTAGGATGCCCAAATGATGTCCTTGGAACACTGTGACACAATTCTGGAAAAAAAAAAAACTATTCCTCACTCCTCTTTTAGTTTACTAGTTAGTTGCCACTCTGGATTGTGGCATCTGGATTTCAGTCAGGTGTGACCCATACTGTCCATGTCCACTGGGCATTACACCTATCCGGGCAGAGGTATCTAGTGTATCTATTACTGATAGCAGGCAAACTACCTACTCTTACAAAGTTTCCAAGTGGTCACTCCTTGTTCAAGAGTCTAATGTAACAACAGCTGACTGTCCAACTGCTCTTAGATCTGTCAACTATGACCTACATGGATTGAGACATAGAACAGAGAATTTCTTTGATGTTACCCTTCGACGAGATTCTACTATGAAGGTTCTGGTTCACTGTCCAGCCAGCTACAGGGCTATGTTTCACCATGCTAAGTAGGACTTAGGTTATTTACAATGTGGAAAATTTTTCTTCACTAACTTTGTCTCTTCTTCATGAGAACACAGTAAAAGAAACTCAGTGGCTGACTTCTGAGCTTAAATTGGCCAATGAAAGGCTCGTTGAACTCATGAACGGGACAAGTGGCCTCCTCCATGGTCTACAACTTATGGTGATAGCACAAAGCATCAATTTTATTGATACCTATTACAAAGCCTGCCAAGGATACTTTAAATGGTTTTCTTGCCTGTTCTCTGTCTCTAATAAGGGCAAAGCTGCCCCAACTATTCTAACTACACATTCAGTAGTTATAGTACTACTAATAGTTTCACTTGCTATATGTTACGGGTGCTACCTCAATTGTTTGGCACACTTCCAAAAAACTGCTACCATCAAATGGCTATTAGGTTCTGAATCCTCAACATCACCTAAGCATTTCCTTGGTCCCTTAGATCATTTTAAATGTCATTTGCAGCAGATTTCAAAGAGGTTAAAGATCAGAGTATAAAAAAACATAATTCCTAGTTACTTGATAGAGACCCACACCTGAAGTCATGTACAGGAAGCTAGATGATGCCTTTTCCTTGAAGCACTATTAATTAAAAACTCGAGAGAGAGAAAGAGAGAGAGAGAGAGAGAGAGAGAGAGAGAGAGAGAGAGAGAGAGAGAGAGAGAGAGAGAGAGAGAGAGAGAGAGAAATTGGGGCTCAGCCTGAAGATCTGAAAAGCAAAGCAGCCAGCCACTGGCTTTTACCCTCACCTCAGTCTAAAATGGTGATCCTGACTTCAGGAATCTCAGAATGAGAGTGTGACTGAGAGCTGTCTCCTCCCATTTTATAATCCTCTCTAGGGCTGGGATTAAAGACATGCACCACTGGGATTAAAAGCATGCATCACCCAGTTTCTATGGCAACTAGTGCGGTTACTGTGATTAAAGGTGTGTTACCATTGCCTGGTCTGTAAGGCTGACCAGTGCGGCTGTGTTAGTCTCCCAACCCCCAGGCAAGCTTTATTTATTAAAATGCAATTGAAATACCACTACATATCCTAAAATCAGTTAGTACTATAATGACCATTAATATCATGACAAAAAATTTAATACATATATGCATATATATATATTAATCTTATTAATTTGAGATAATATTTATGCCTTAAGAAAAGCTGTTAAAGAGTCAAAATAAAACCAAAGGATTATGAGATTAGTGGTAATACAAAAGTTCCTAAGTTTTGGCTTTTCTTCTATCCCATATAAAGCGACTCTTCTGACATGAGACAGAGATTTTGGATTTTACTTTAATAAGCATGCTTGGGTTTAGAGAAGGAGAGAGCCACACATTTACTCCAAAGCAGATTTAATTTTTAATTGAACTGGGACTACAAAAAGACCATTTGCATTATGTGTCTGTAGAGAACAGCAGAAACAAACATTTGGGAAGATTTATGAAATTTTATCCTGCTGGAGATATGATATACAAATAGGCTAATTACTCTTTTCTTGGGACTTTTTTGTCCTATTTCTTCCCATGTCTCATTTGTCCAGTGGTCTCCAGATTCCTTAGCTGGATGCCTTCATTCTCCTGAAAAGATGAAAACAAATCCCTGCCCCAACCCTAACTTTGGGGAGGTTACCTTTCAGCAAGTTATAGCTGAACAAAGGAGAAGCATTTGTTGTTAGTCATATAAGTTAGGTTAGACTGAATGGCCAAGCTGTTTGATGAAATATTATCTCTCCTAATCAAGAGGTCTCTCTTGTTCGAATCTTTATAATATTTTCATGGTTTCTCCTGAAATTTTTGTTTTATCTGCTAAAGCTGTTCTATCTATCATCCAGAGAAATAATGGTGTTTTTCACAAAAGGCACTTGATTCTTTAATTACTCTGGGAAGACGTTTCCTCCATGACATCAGGGAATGACTGAAACAAATTTGGCATGGGGCCTGCAGAAGAGCCCCCCAGGGAGTTTCCCAACAGCAAAAGGATTACCTTGAATATCTTTTTTTATTGATTTTTATTGAGCTCTACATGTTGCAAGGTTAGAGGGCCTGCTTATTAGTCCCATCCCGGCTGCCCAACTGGCTTAGCTCCAAAATAATCACACAGAAATTGAATTCATTAAAACACTGCTTGGACCTCCTTGGGACATTGGGAGCTCAGTCCTGTGCTCCAGTGTGGGTCTCTGTCTCTATCTCCATCCATCTCCAGATGAAGGTTCTATGGTGATATGCAAGATATTAATCAGTATGGCTATAGGATAGGGTCATTTCAGGTTCTCTGTCCTCAGCTGCCCCAGGAACTAACTGGGGACATCGCCCTGGGCACCTGGGAGCACCAAATCTCTTGCCAACCCTAAGATGGCTC
>NW_026068078.1:2785169-2804785 GCF_014885135.2 Alexandromys fortis | reverse complement strand
AATAAATAAATAAATAAATAAATTAAAAAAAACACTGCTTGGAGCTCTAGTTTCTTATTGGCTAATTCTTACATCTTAATTTAACCCAATTCTATTAATCTGTGTATCACCACATGACAGTGGCTTACCAGGTAAAATTCTAACTGGTGTCTCAGGTAGAGGATCCATGGCTTCTCTCCTACTCCCCTTTCTTCGTCCCAGAATTCAGTTCTGTCTTCCCCGCCTGCCTAAGTTCTGCCCTATCAACTAGGCCAAGGGAGTTTCTTTATTCACGAACCAATGAAAGCAACACATGGACAGAAGGACCTCCTACACTATCTACATTTTTCTCTGCTCCCCTCCCTGCCTCTCCCCTCCCTTCTCCAACCCTCCCCAATGGTCCCCATGTACCCAATTTACTCAGGATATCTTGTCTTTTTCTACTTCCCATGTAGATTAGATCTATGTAAGTCTCTTTTAGTGTCCTCATTGTTGTCTAGGTTCTCTGGGATTGTGGTTTGTAGGCTGGTTTTCTTTGCTTTATGTTTAAACACAACCTATGAATGAGTACATATGATAATTGTCTTTCTGGATCTGGGTTAGCTCACTCAAAATAATGTTTTCTAGCTTCATCCATTTTCCTGCAAAATTCAAGATGTCATTATTTTTTCTGCTGTGTAGTACTCCATTGTGTAAATGTACCACATTTTCCTTATCCATTATTTGGTCAGGGGGCATTTAGGTTGTTTCCAGGTTCTGGCTATGACAAACAAAGTTGCTATGAACATAGTTGAGCACATACCCGAAAGTGGTATTACTGGATCTTGAGGAAAGTTGTTTCCTCATTTTCTGAGAAATCACTACACTGACATCCAAACTTCCTGGGTTTCTGCCTTGGGTGAATGATTGAATTTTATGGTTGAAACAAGGAAAGTAAATTGTGTACTGTGTCTTCTAGGGTACAGATGAGAGAAAGAATGTCTTGTTTATATATTAACATGTTGAGTTCACAGTATATGGAAGACAGTCAAACAGCATAAAAATGCTTATCTAAATCTTTAGGGGAAACCTGCCCCATAGATACAGTTTATCCAAGTCATCTACACAAAAGTCGTGACTGAATACATAAAAATGGAAGATAATTTATAAGAAAGATGATGGGTTGATATCTGAACCCCTAAGAACTGCTTTTGCAACAGGAATCTCTCCAATACCAATCTCCAATGATTCCATCACCATTTATTGATCGCCACCATTAGATGGACTTCGCTCTTGCTCTATAACTCAGTGCTTCCCTCCTAAATCCCTCATATCTAGGATAACAAATAAGCCCACATTATAATTTCATTACAACTCTTAAGTAACTAGTGGGTAATTTCATTCATGATAAAAGCAAATGCTTAGCATCTAACCAAGAGTGGTGGCATGTGCCTATATTGGCAACCCAGGAAGGTGAAGGCAGGAGGATCACAAGATCAAGGATAGCCTGGGCTACATAACAAGACTCTTACATATATGTGTGCTTTTCTATAAATATGTGTTATTTGTTGGACCAATTTAAATATAGAGGCTGAAAGCTTAAGAAAAAATTGTATTGGTTTAACAGCCACCAGGAGTATATATTTAGATTTTCCAATTCTTTTATTTTCCTCTTGAATTAAGTACTTTCTAGTACTGATTAATGTAAGAATCTCCCACCTTTCAGATCTGGTAAGTCTCCCTTTCTCCCCTCATCTGCTCTACCCAGGTGATCAAATGCAAAGCCGCTGTGCTCTGGACGCCTGGGGCCCCAATGAACATTGAGGAGATAGAAGTGGCCCCACCAAGGGCAAAGGAAGTTCGAATAAAGGTAAAACAAAATCCACATTTCCATGTCAAACCCAAAGCTGTTCACTGTAAATTATATCCTTTACAGAATTTCCAACTCAAAATGAAAGCCACGTTTTCCTTCTGTCCAGGAAAAGTTAGGGAGGGTTGGTGTCTGTTCGCACTGCTTAGTAGAATGAGAAAACTCACTCGGTGGGGGTTTTCAAGCTTGGTTACATGCTTGGAATCACTGAGCAGCTTGGAAAAATGCCAACTGCGACTCATCCCTGAGATTCTGAAGTTATGGATTGATTGGTTTGGAGAGGACATATCCTGAGATGACTCTAGCTGGCTCCCCGAGAGCTAGAAAGCAGCTCGCATGACTTGTGGTTCAAGGTCATTAGATCATTTCCATTACAGCAGTGGAAAGTATGTATTATTTACAGATGGACTACAGAAAGATAGTTCTAAGTTCCCTTACCCACACACACCATACCCTCCTCTCAAGGAACCTTCTCTGACGTCTATTCTCTACTGAGCGAGGAGGGTGGTATTTAACATCCCAATCGAGTACTCTCCAGCAAGGTTACAACTCTCACAACTAGTTTTAGACTCAAGACACCCAACCATTTTCTGACAAGCTGTAATGTGACTCTCTCACATGTGCATTTGAACCAGAATATAGAGCAAGGGAGGTGATGGCAAGCAGGGGATGGGCTGGGTGGAGGTAAACTCTTCCTTTTGCGAGCTGCTTGGTATAGTTTCTCACAGCAGTGAAGAAGCCACTCCCCAACGCACACGGTGTGCTTCCCCAGCTTCTCTTCTGAAATCATTAAACTGTGACTCAACATTTTTAGCTTGGAAATTAGTGGAGGTAGAACACCACGCTCTTTTACAGAAATAATTACTGACAGCTGTCAACAATGAGTGCTGACTAGAAGCGCTGCACTAGAAACCGTCACAGAGCCGCAGACCTGAAGCTCCTTCGCGACAGACAAATCTCAGTTCTCTGTGCTTTCCACACAGATGGTGGCCACAGGAATCTGTGGTACGGATATAAAAAGTCTGGCTGATAAAGAGCTTTCCCAGTTTTGCCCCATCATTATGGGCCACGAAGGAACTGGAATAGTCGAGAGTGTGGGAGAAGGAGTAAGCACAGTGAAAACAGGTAGGAAGCAACATCCGACCAATTTAAGGGCATCTCTTACATGTGTCACAATCAAGCAAATAAAAAGAAAGGTGAAACTCTGCCCACTTCCCAGAGAGGATGGTCAGAACGGTCCCTAGATTACACGGCGATTGATATTAGCTTTAGTCTTCAAACTTACATTTTGAAGTGGAATGCACCCAACCTAGCGCTAATAAGTAAGGAGAGAAAAATGAATAATTAGGTAAATAAAGTGAGGGCAGTGGCCCATATTGTTTGGCTGGGTCTCTTGGATCCCCTTGGCCAACAACTTGAAGGGAGGTGGACTTTCACTGGCATTGGGAGGTTGATAGTCTGTGGCTCCTGGAGAACACTGTCACCTGATGTTTGGAAACTCCATTTAAATAAGATGTGTGTATGTGTGTATATATGTATAAATACGTGTGTAGATGTGTATGTGTTTATTTAGATATAAAGATATTTATTGTGTATACAGATAAGTATAAATGTGGGTACAGATGTGCAAATGTATGTATAGATATGTATGTGTATGGTTATGTATAAATCATATATATGCATGTTTATATGGGTGTATAGATATGCATAAATGTGTGCATAGATATATCTGTATGTATATATGTGTATACATATGTATAGATGTGTATATATGTGTGGATTAGCTTATAAAATAATATTTCATTATGGATTTTTCCAATACTTTCAGTGTTATTTATCCTTTCTGACTCTTTCTCCATCTGTATCACCCTATTTTTCCCTCCCCAGTTTGGTCCTCACACTATTTCTTCCCTTTCCTCCTTCACAGCATCTTTGTCCTATGGCCTCCTCTCTAGAATTCCTCCTCACTTACTCTCCCAGGATTCCTTGTGTCTTCCTGGCTTCTGACGTTGCTCCAGGATTTAAACTCAAATCCAAAACACAAATTCACAAACATAAGAGAACACACGGCATTTGTCTTTCCAGGTCACCTTACCCAGGATATTTCCCCGCTCCATCCATTTACCTGTAAATGTCATGAGTTCATTTTCTTTGGGTTGTGTATCAAGACCATGATCCCGTTATACTTTCATCACTGAGGAGCATATAGCCTCTATCTTGCCACTGTTTCCAATAAGTGGCAATAATTATGGCTGAGCAAATATCTGTGGAGTTGAACAATGTGAGTCCTTTGGGCTTATGACAAAGAATAGTTTAGCTAGGTCATATAGTAAACAAATTTTGATGTTTTTTTTAATTAAGTCTGCATGCTTATTTCAAAATGACTGAAAGACAGAGTGGATTCCATTCTGTAATGCCACCGACAGTGACGAAGGGGTCCCGGCTCCCCACGTCTTTACAATCATTACCTGCCAGTTGTTTTCTTGATCCTAAGCCATTCTGACTAGGGTAAGATGAAATCTCAAAGTGGTTTTAATTTGCATATTCTTCATTTCTGAGGTTGTTGAACAATTTTTCAGATTTTTTTGGCCATTATCTCTTCTTCTGAGAACTCTCTGTTCAGGTCGTTAGCCCATTTTTCAAAATGAGTTGTTTGATTTCTTGATCCTTCATTCTTTGAGTTCTTCATCTAGTCTGGATATTAATCTCCTATCAAATACGCAGCAGGCACACATCCTCTCCCACTCTGGGCTTCCTCTTCATGCAACTGAGTCTTCCCTTTGTTATACAGAAGAAGCCTTTTGGTTTTGTGAGGCCCCACTTGTCAGTTCTTGGCCTCAATTACTGAACAAATGGAGCTCCATTCAGGAAGCCCTTTCTTACACTGATATCTTGTAGGGTACCCCCTGTGCTATTTTTCTAGAGTTTCAGCATCAGCATTTCAGAGTTCACATTTGGAGTTTTTTCTTCTTTTCTTTTTCTTTTCTTTCTTTCTTTCTTTCTTTATGGGGGAGAGAGAGGAGTAATAGATATGGGTCTAATTTCAAACTTCTATATGAAAGACCAGTTTTTCCAACACTATATGTGTAAGCTGTTGTCTTTTCCCCAGTGTAAATTTTTGCCAACTATCAGATGGCTATTGGTATATGCACTTAAGTTTGGATCTTCTATGTCTGGTTTTGTCCTAGTATTATAACTCTGTAATACAAATTTAAATATGGTATGATAATTTATACAGAATTGTTCTTTTTGCTCAGGATTGCTTTGGCTATCCTGGGACTTTCATATGAATCTTAGGATTTTGGGGGTCCTATTTCTGTGAAGGATGTTATGGGCATTTTCATAGGGATTTCATTGAATCTATAATTTGATATGATGATAACTTTCATGATGATCAATCTGCTAATCCACGAGCATGGGAGTCTCTTCCCTTTTCTAATTTCTCCTCCTCAATTTCTTTCTTCTCAGCTTCGAAGTTTTCATTTCAGAGATCTTTGACCTCCCAAAACTAAAACCAAAATAGAAGATCCTAAATTCTAACAAAGCTTTTAAATTAAAATTTATAATAAATTGTTATACTTGGCAATATCAGACAATGAATCAGTCAGTTAACTCATCCCAAGCAAGACACTCTGATCTTCTCCTCCAAATTTGAACATAGTGGTACAAAGGACACACACACACACACACACGCACACGCACACGCACACACACACACACACACACAATATAGGAATATGTTTGCTCTCCATGGCCACAAAGAGAGAGATGAAGTACAACACAAAGCACAGCTTGTGGCTAATCTTTCCCCAATCCTGGACCTCATTTTTTGAGCACTGTATCTATTGTGACTCAAGCCCCACAGTAGAAATTAATGGAGAGGACATAAGATGTAGTTGAAGGCTGTCCTAGGGTTCCTAACGCTGTGAAGAGACACCACGAACACGGCAACCCTTATAAAGTTAAAACACTTAATTAGGGTGGCTTCCATTTTCAGAGGTTCAGTCCATTACCATCATGGTGCAGCATGGTGGCATGCAGGCAGACATGGTGCTAGAGAAGTAGTCGAGCATCCTACATCTTGACTTGCAGGCAACAGGAAGTGGACTGTCTCACTGGGCATAACTGGAACACATGAGACCTCAAAGCCCACCTCTACAGTGACACACAGCCTCCAACAAGACCACACCTCTCCAACAAGGCCACACCTCCTAATAGTACCACTCCCTTTGAGGGCCATTTTCTTTCAATCCACAAAGGCACGCAACTAAACTCTTTGCCTGGGTAAAGAGTTTGCCTTGTTAGGCCAAAAGTGCCTAACAAGGTGGGTAGATCTGGGGCCAGCTCCTAGAGATTCAGCCATGGCCTGGGGCTGGACAGGATGCTGAAACTATGTTGGTGGCCAAACACAATTAAACGTGGAAATAGTTCTTCATTATCACATCTTCTTGGTGCCTCATTGACATCCTAAGAAATCAGACTACTTAACACTAGCACCCTAATAAGTTACTCTGCTTTTTAGGTGACAAAGTCATCATCTTATGTTTGCCACAATGTGGAGAATGTAACGCTTGCCTCACTTCCAAGAACAACATGTGTAAGGAAATTAGGTAAGCCTTTATAACTCCATCTTCTTAAAGTCTAATTCAGCTTCACTCGAAGAGATTTAGGCTTTTTAATACAACATAACATAAAGTTTGTTTCCTTTCACCTATAAAAAAGACTGTCAGGGACACATCTGATATCCGAAAGCAGAAGCAGAATCACCTGCAGAGGAAAGATGGTGCATCAATATATCGCTACAGGCACCTTTTCTGAATACACGGTAATAAAGGAAATCTCAGTCGCCAAGATTGATGAAGCTGCTCATCTGGAGAAGGCGTGCATAATTGGCTGCGGGTTTGCCACTGGTTTTGGTGCTGCGATCAATTCTGCCAAGGTGAGGGGCATTTACATTCATTTTAAAATAGAACGAGTGGGATAAGGAGGTAAAATACCTTTCACGTTGGGGCACCACATGATCATACCCCACGGGAAAACAAGCAAACAAGCTTACCTCTAAGCACTGCTAAGGTTATTAAATTAGTTGGTTGCCTTCCCATGCATTCCCTGACATCCAGAAGTATAGGTATACAGACTTCAAATATAATACATTATAATATGACTATGTCTTTCCATATTCCAGTTTGTTTAACAAACAAAAGTGAAAGTTTCCACTTTTCTGCCGCTAAAAACTCATCAAGTTTACATTCTAATTTAATAGTATATTACTTAGCAGTGAATGTTTAAAAAAGAAAGGGAGAGGTACTGAAGATGTCCTTCAAGGACAGAATACATGCCAAATATGCGCAAGGTCCTGGATTCAATCCAAGTACACCAATGGCTTTGTTAGGGTTTCTATTGCTATGAAGAGACACCACATTCAACGCGACTCTTATAAAGGAAAAGCATTTAATTGAGGTAGCTCTCTTATAGTTCAGAGGTTTAGTCCATTATCATCATGATGGGAAGCAAGGCAACATTCAGGAAGATATGGTGCTGGAGATGGAGGTGAGAGTTCTTACATCTCCACCCACAAGCTACAAGAAGTAGTCTGTCTCACTGGGTGTGGATTGAGCATAAATGAGACCTCAAAGCCCACCTCCACAGTGACACACTTCCTCCAACAATGCCACACCTACTCCCATAAGGCCACACCAAATAAAATTTTAAGGGCTTAAGAGAACCGATGGAGAGGTGATTACATTGGCCAGGGAATCTCTCAGTGAACGGGCTACAGTTAAGCTCCCTCTCTCAGAATATCACTCAAACCACCCCAGCTCAATTCTTTTATGGGTCTTTGATATTTAAGTCTTTGCATTGTCCCCTGTGTTTTAGTCTCAAGGCTCCGCACAGAGATGGGATGTATCTTCATCAGCTTTGTGTCACTGGGACAAAATACCTATAGTAGCCACATCGCAAAGAAGAAAGATTTGTTCTAGCTCAAGACTTTGGAGATTTTAGTCTGTGACACAGTCTTGGGGGCTACCTTGGGGCAGGAAATCACGGTAGGGAATGCAGAGTGGAACAAAGCTGAGCATCTCATGGTATCTAGGATCAGAAAGATTATAAGTGGAAGACAAAAAAAAAAAAAAAGGAAAGCTGGTATCATAAAATTCCCTTAAGGCATATGGTCTTATATGAGGTCTTCCTTCCACTGAGCTCCTTCAGAAGGTTCTAATTCTTATTTCAAATGTCAAGGAGTAGGCCGTTTATTTCCTGTGTCTTTAGAGCATGTTCAAAATGCACACTCTATCAAGTTGGAAGGGGTTCAATTTAAACTGGTGCCACACTGCATGCTGCAAAGAAAGAAAGAAAGAGAGAAAGAGAGAGAGTGCAAGCTTCCATGAGCAATGACTCTGAAGTAATTTGGTAGAAAAGAGAAAGGGAAGTTTTCAAGAAGATGAAGCTGTTTGAAATAATTCTAAACTGTCCAGAACTAACGAAATACTCTGCCCAAATGAATCCTAAGATGCAGTGAAATTTCATTACGTCACTTCTATTTATGCAAATTCCACACGGGGACTTGAAACTCTCCTTGTAGGTAGATTTTTGCTCCTGCGGTAAAAGTATCACACACCCAGAAACGGCCTGAGAAACTAAAATTCTCTAGGTGTATGTTACTCAAAAACGTTCTTTCCTTCTGTCTCATGCAAAGCAACTGTCTTGCTGTCCCAGAGTCACTGAGGACACAGAAGACTGGGGAAGAGCTCACTGGTAGAAGCTTCCTTGCTAGCATGAGACTTGGCATCACCCTCTACCAGAGAGGGGAATGTTCATGTTTGTTTTGCTTTTGATCTGTGTCCAGGTGACCCCTGGCTCCACCTGTGCTGTGTTTGGCCTTGGAGGTGTCGGTCTGTCTGTCATCATTGGCTGTAAAATAGCTGGAGCAGCCAGGATCATCGCTGTGGACATCAACAAAGACAAGTTTGCGAAGGCCAAGACAGTGGGTGCCACTGAGTGCATCAGCCCGCAAGACTTTGACAATCCCATTCAGGAAGTCTTGTTTGATATGACGAATGGCGGAATAGACTTCTCCTTTGAGGTCACTGGAAACCCAGAAATAGTGGTATGTGGTCTTTGGAAGTGACAACTACCCGCATCTTACACTAGTTGTTGTTTGCTATTTTAACTGAATGAACATCTTACAATTCCTTCTACGTCCCTCTAGTTAATTTTCCTTGTAGTCCATGACAAACCCACTAGGACATTCCATCCATTTACTTTCCAACAGAATCTACAAGTCTGCTATTGTGTTTATTTACCCCTCTGTTCCAAAATACTTCTTCAATTAAGCATAAAGAACCCCCAGTCAGAAGTTACATGACCACAGGTGGCCTGAGATGCCAAAGATTTTCAAGCCAGAAAACATCAGCGAGATAAGGCTCAGCTAAATTGGCCTAGAAAACAATGAGCTTTTGTCTTTCAGTAAAAGCTTCCATGTCAGGTGTGAGTTTCTGAACCAAGCAAAGCATTTCCTCACTGACTAAATGAGTGGTGGTTTTCCTTCCTGGAGATAAACATGAAGGCCATCACACCAGACTCTGAGGAGAGCCGTCTTTTGACCTCAGAATGACGCATTGCTGTTGCATGGACCCATCTTCCAGGAAGTTACATAGAAAGAAAGCAAAAAGGAGTCTCTTCCAACCTGAGTATTTTTCCCAGAATTCAAAATTTCTTCTAGTTCACTGCAGATAACCCTCTTACCCAAGGAAGCACATAGCAAAGCCTTTATCCCAGTCTTGTTCTTAAAAAAAAAAAAAAATTGTTTGAAAATAATGAATGGGAAGATGGTGTGTGATCACTTTGTTAGCATGACATACTACACAAACATCTGACTATCACTTTTGATATCTAAAAGTAAACCATCAGCTCAAACCAGCCACCCACAGTCACAGTCCTTACAGAAACCATTGTCACTTTGATTACCACAATGGTCTAAAACAGTTTTCATCTCTGTTCAGTTTGCCGAATCCTAAAATCCCAAATGCTATTCTAGGCAGAAACAATAACTTACCTATGATACAGAACATCTTCATAATATTGATGCTATCTCAAAAAGGACAGGGGAAATCAGAAAGGAAGTCATAGATCATTAAGCAGTCAAGCAGAATAAGAGTGGTCCAACTTTGAAGTAGGTGGTCTTATTCTTTTTCTGTCTTACATTGTTTTACAACAGGCAACTGCCCTGGCCTCCTGCAACAAGGACCATGGGGTCTGCGTGATCGTTGGAGCAATTGCCTCTAAGGCTCAACTCAACATCAGCAGCCGGTTGTTCTTCTCAGGACGTAGTCTGAAAGGGTCAATTTTGGGAGGTATGTACAGAAGAAGCTGAATGCTACCAGTGAGGAGCTAGAATGAGGAAACAGAAAATGGGCCAGAAGTGCCCAAGAAAAGACATCAACCAATTCTAGATGACAGTCTTGTTTCAATGTTTAAATTTCGAGTTAAAAAGTAGATATTAACTATGTCCTCCGTAAATTTCGAGTTAAAAAGTAGATATTAACTATGTCCTCCGTAAATTTCGAGTTAAAAAGTAGATATTAACTATGTCCTCCGTCTCTTTGTAAGTTTTATTTCATACAAGGGGAGGAAAAAAGAAAAAGGCAAGTTTTTATTGATTTGCAAAACAAGCAACACAGCAGATTCTAGGCGCTGGGGGTGGAGATCAGTGGCAGAATAGTCATGCCAATTGCTGAAGTCCTAGGTTCAAAACTACCCAAACTTCAACAGTATTAAAATCCATAGCAGTACCCCAGCTAAATTATATAAATGTCCGCTGGGATTCCTTCAGGTATATGCTCAACTATTAGCAGTCATTGTCAAAGCAGTATAATATCTTATCCCAGAAAAGTGATGGATTTGTACTTTTCAAGAAATACCACCAAGGTGAGGTGGGAGTGCTTTCATTCCAAGCAAATGAAAATTCTCTTATCCAGAGATATAAATCGTTTCATGTAATCCTTTATTTTCCATTATTAAAAATATAAAAGCATTAGAAAACTTTTATTTAAAATAGAAAATAAATAAAATTATGTATTACTGCCTAGGATTCTGGGCTCATCTGCAAGCAACCTAATGTTTTTGTTGTTGCAGTTTTTAAGTTTTTAATATTTATTTACTTTAATGTATGTGGGTGTTTTGCCTGCATGTAAGTCTGTGTAGCACTTGGGTGCCTGGTGCCCACAGAGGACAGAAAAGGGTAACCAGGCCTCTGACACTAGAGTCATAGACAGTTGTGAACCATCTGGAAATCAAACTTGGGTCCTCTGAAAGGGCAGTCAGTGCCCTTAACTGCTGAGCCATCCCCCCCACCAAAAAAAAAATCCGATTTAAAAAAAAAAAAAGACTCTAGGTAATGTGAGTTCTTGAACAAAACCAGGGAATTATGAGTTTGCTGAGCACTGGGAAATGTGATCTCCAAGTGACCAGTGACGATGGATTGTCAGACATTGAGAGCGTTACCCACTCCATTTACACAGCAAGCAAATGGCAAGACGTGTAAGGGGGAAAGGCCTAATTCATCTGAACACTGCAGTTCCAGTTCCTCTATTTGGATCACTGAACAAACACCACTGCTGCTTCCCTATGCTGTGTTTATTATGATGGCTTTTATTCCAAATGCATGTGTCCAGCTAAGCTTTGTAACGTAAGATCACGTTATCTTGAACAACCCTTGTAACTAAATTCGTTAAGCACTTAAACATTCACTCAACAGTCATTAATGAAGTTAATTCCTCCTATAAAGAATATAGTCCTCTGGTTTTACAGCTTCCGACAAAGGGTATTGCTAATGTTGGCGAGACAGATCTCTTAACCTCCTATAATGTGTGAAAGAAAGAACTTCCCCTATTCAAAATCCCATTAGTGCTCTCGCTGAGAAACACACAACCTTACTTGGTTTTTGAGAAACACTGCCTAATTTTGTCTATGTACCTAGGACCTTCCTTCTTTATTCATTTCACTTTATTTTATATTTTATCTTTGTGTGTGTGTGTGTGTGTGTGTGTGTGTGTTTGTATGTGTGTAAGAGGGAGGTATGTGCATGCCTCAGTGCTTATGTGGAGGTCAATGGTCAATTTTGTGGAGTAAGATTTAGTCCACCTTGAAAGGCTTCCAGGAGTCCAACTCTGTCATGGAGTATACAGCAGGTGACAACTAGCATTCAGATGTCAACCCACCAGAGGAATCATTTTCTGATGGAGGAGAATCCCATTCAGTCAAGGCTAATGGGACCACCAACTATGGAAATTGTTGCTCCTGTGTGTAACTTCACATGTGCAAAAGCAGCTGTGGTGTCTCCCTAACACTGCACTGTAGTGTGTAATCTCATGATTGTGTCTCAGTCTTATGGACACATATATCCATAGCTGGTCAGGAAGATGACTTTTCATTAACCTGTATAATTTTGATATACGGAAAATTTACTAAGATATGCTTCATAACTAAATATATTGTCCCAAGAGGAATGCAAGGCACATAAAAGCTTGCTTTGTTCCTTTTACTCGAACTAACATAGAAAACAACAGTTTCTACCGTGTCTAAGACAAACTACACACAATTAGCTCATTTTTACCTCAGAGCAAGTTCAAACTAGACTTAATGTTTGCATAAACAAGTCATAAGTTAAAAACTTTACAGATATGCACAAGGAGAAAGTCACATGTGCCTAACCAAGGTTTCTAACGCAAAGCAACATAAGAGACCATGCCAAATCGTCACCTGCCAAAGTCTGCACTGTGTGTGCAGATCTCTGTTTCATCTGGCACTGTGGCCCCAGGCTCTGGTCTCAGTCGTATACCAGAAACCTTGAAACATATCTGTGTTGCCATGGCAAATGGCTCTATCCCTTATCATTTAACTCAGAGGCTACTTCTCCCAAGCGAGGATTGACAGATTTCTATAATAACTTCACCCACAATCTGAGGGCCATTCTCCTTTTTTTTTTTTATTTTGCAATTCTAATTCCCTTGCCCTAATTTTCTCTAATTCTTTTTAGTTCAAATTATGTTTTAATTCTCCCGTGTTTCTTCGAATACCTGATTTAAATACATATTTTACAGGAGGCTTGAGGCAACAAAAAAGTTACAAAGCTACCTCTGAAGTAGTCTCTGAGTTATCCTGGGTAATAACTTGGGAGCTGGACTTTCAGGACACTAAACTCAGTTCTCCAGGCTTTCCCCACACGTACTTCTTCCACCTATTGAGCCATCTCCCCAGCCCAGGGTCTTTTTTTAATGTTCTCCCACTGAAATAATCAACAACAAGTATTTTTACATACATAAAAATACTTCATTAGATCACCAATAAAAACAAAAGAGAAATAGATGAGACTCGTGGGTGGCAACAGATAACCCTAGTTAGAATTTGTGGTTACATATAGGATAATCAAGTTTTAAAATACAACTGTTAGAAGAGTTTGGGGCCATTTTGAGAATAGGTAGAAAGGCTAGAGAACCCAACATTAATTGGAATGAAGAAAAGGAAGCTTGAGGGATTGCAAAGATGGCTCAACAGTTATAAGCATGTATGTTTTGCAAAGGACCAGAGTTCCTAGCGTCCACATGATGACACTAGCTTCAGGAGATCCAATATCTCTGGCCTTCTATGGTACCTGCACGCACGCGCGTGCGCGCACACACACACACACACACACACCACATAATTTTAAGTAATAAATAATCTTTTTCTCTTTTTTAAGATAGGCTGTGCTATTGAGCATTTTTTATTTTTTAATTATTATTTCTTCTTATGTGGGTGGGTATTTTGCTGGCATATTTGTCTACACCACATATATGGCTTGTGCCCATGAAGGCCAGAAGAGGGAGTCAGATATCCTGGAACCAGAGTTACAGACAGCTGTAAACTGCCATGTGGGTATAAGGAATGGTACCTGTGTCCTCTGGAAGAGCATCCAGGGTTCTTAACTACTGAGCCACCTCTCCAGTCATATCCTTTTTTTTTCTTTAAAAAAAAATCAAGTTTGCTGCCATGATGTTCTTCTCTGCCCATAGATTATTTGGCTTGTTCATCAAGCTGCATGTCACAGCACACAAACACAGATGTGCATGTGCACAGAAATACACACAGAGGGAGAGAGGGAGGGGGGAGATGTCTATGCTTTTAGAGAGTGCGGTACTGAAGAGCAAACCTAGAGCCTCTCTCACACAGCCACGAGTTCTCCCAACTGAACTACTTACCCCGTCCTTATTTCTAACCTTTACATTCATCTGTGCATCTCAAGACTGTGGCCTTCAGTATACATTTTGTTTGAATTCACTGGTCTACAGAGTTTGCAACCTAACACCAGGAACATTGAAGATGAGATTTATTTCCTATTGGCTTTGAATTATGACCTTTGTGTCTGGGGCATCAGAGGTCCCATGAAGGGCACAAACCTGTTTGTGGGTTGTGTGGTTGAAATAGCCCTCATCCTGTTAGGGCAAGCTGATGGGACAGCAAAACATCTCTACCAGTTTAACATTGGCCAGTCTTTCTTCCTGTCTTCCTTCCTTTCTTTGCTCCTTAATCTCTTTTTTATGGTTTGAGAATTTCAAATGAGTGTATACGGTATTGTCAAATCCACACCGTATTCCCCACATTCTTTTATACTGAAATCTCATAGGTAGAATCTTTCATAAATCTGTGCTCTTTTGCGTATTTCCAGGTTGGAAAACCAAGGATGAAATCCCTAAGCTGGTTTCTGACTACACGGCAAAGAAGTTCAGCCTAGATCCACTGATCACCCACACCCTGGCTCTCGACAAGGTCAACGAAGCAGTTCAGCTAATGAAAAATGGGCAATGGTAGAGGTCATGTTTAATCTGTGTGTGGGTGTGGGGACAAAGGGGCTGTCACTGCTGCAAAGGCTGCGAAGACTCTCGCAAGAGCTCAACCCCTCCCTGCCCTCTGAATTTTGTTTTATTGCTGTCTTATACAATGCATGATCCTGCAAGAAGTAAGGTAGTAAATATTTTTAGCTTTATTTTCACTCAACACAGAACTAAAGGTGTCATCGCATGAAGTTATGGTCCTACTTTAGGAACACGGTTTATGGAGCGGAAGAAAGGGCTCTGTGGGTAAACACACTTACCACAAGATGAACATCTAGTCCCCAGCACTCATTTAAAGACGGAAAAAGAGAACTGACTCCACATGGCTGGTCTCTGACCTCTTTATGTGCACCTTACTTCCTGTCTGTCCTCCACGCCTCCCCAGAATAATAAGATAGAATACAAAAAGGAAAACTGAGCCCACTTTACAAAGAGGCAGTTGTTGTCATTTTTATTGCTTTGTTTCTGTATGGGGGTTGTCTATAATATTCCTAATTCTGATATCTATTTAATCTCTCTAGTAGAAACTAACCATAAATGATATCAGCCTTTGTCTTCATTGAGAAACACCATGACCAAAAAGAAAGTTGGGGAGGAAGGGGTCTATTTGGTGTACCCTTCCACATTGCCATTTATCACTAAAAGAAGTCAGGACAGGAATTCAAACAGGGCAGGATCCCAGAGTGCATGAGCTGACTCAAAGGCCGTGGAGGGACTCTGCTTACTGGCTTGCTCCCCATGGCTTTCTCAGCCTACTTTCTTGCAGAACCAGGACTATCAGCCCAGGGATGGCACCAACCACCATTGGCTGGGCCTTCCTCCGTTGATCACTAGATGAGAAAATACCTTACAGCTGGATCTCAAGGAGGCATTCCTTAACAGAGGCTCCTCCCTCTCTGATGACCCCAGCCTGTGTCAAATTGACACACAAAACCAGCCACTACAGCGCTTCTCACGGTTTTAAAGCTCCTTGCCTATTTTATTACCCTGAGAGCTGCATATTATTTTGTTCAGATTCCTCGCAACTTGTCAGTCAGCCCATTGTTTTTTTTTAATCCAGCCTCAAAGGAAGAAGCATGAGAATAAACATGGGGAACATAGACCTCAAAAGTCTAAAACATGAAAATTTGAATCCAAAATACATGTTGCTTCAGAAATTCCTCCAAGTTTTGTTTCTCTTCTTTTTCCTTTTTGTAGCATCCGCTCCGTCCTGCTACCTTAGTTACAAGATCTGCAGCATTTCACCACCTGGATTTTGCATATCATTGTGATTTAGAAGAACCGGCCACACAACACTTTTCTATGTTCTTGCCTTGACTCATTCAGCAACGTTATATCAGGTTCCCTCACCTGACCACACCATCAAAATTGTTTTCACATGACCCCCCGGCCATGCCAGTACCGTGCAGGACAGCCTCCCTTTCACAGCTACGCTAAGGTTGATGGGAACCACCCAACAGCACATCCTGCAGATGAAGGCACACCAAGATGTTCCACAGATGCAGCTGTCTCTGCCTCTGGACCCACATTTCTTCAGCCACTGGATCTTTCCCACACTGTATGCATCTACATGTGAAGCTTGGCATATTGTCCATGAAAATTAGAATCCCCCCGGAGAAGCTACTGGAACTGATAAACAACCGAGCAAACTTTCGGGTCACAAGACTCAATAGTGTGGTTACATGGCAATAGCAAGTTATCAGATATGGAAATCCAGGAAGCAATCTCACAGTTACTGTGAGATTGGTCCCTCAGATAATAACGAGGAAGAAATTTATCCCAAGATAATAGATCTCCACAATTATAAACTATAAAACATCACAGGGTATAATGGTGTCCTTCTTTAATCCAAGCACCTTGGTGGCCAAGGAGGGCCAAGCTATGTGACTTCAGGGCATGACTGCTGACATAGCAAGTTCTACATAACTTGATCATGATAAGCTCATGGCGCAAATATATACATATTTAAATAGATAGAAATGAAAAACATTCTTTGTTCATGAATTATGAATTACAAGAATATTGTTAAAATATCTATACTTCCCACAGGGGATCATAGGTTTCACGGGTGATGAAATCGGAGGACCACAGCGAGCCAGCCCACCCTTTGATGATGCAGTCCACCCTTCAACCATCCTGGGAAAGCTGGCCCTGCACGTCAGTGGACACAGCAGAAAGAGAGCTGGCCATGACCCTCATGGGAGAGCTGTTCCCCCTTCCCCCACACTGTACTTGGGAGTGATGGCCCCACCCCTCACTACAGGATAGGAAGAACTGGCCCTGACCATACGGGCAGAGGGGAGCTGGTTTTGCTGCTTCCCTGAGTTGGGGCAGCCCCAGTGACCCGGAGTGACCAGCTCAACTACTGCCCAGGCCCACAGCTGGGCCTTTTGGGTTGGCGCACCCTGACATCTACTCTGTCTAGGACCTGCTGGAGCTCATAAAGGGACTGTTCCTGTGGAGAGATGACCACAGGATCTCCAGGACCCGGGATGGCTTCAGGGTGTCTGAGTGGAGTTAGGTGAGGATCCACTGACGATGCTGTGCCAGAGACTAAAGGCCTTGAACCACACCAATGACTCATTGCAATGAACCTGTGAAAGACAAGTGTTACACAAAAGGACATATTGTGTGATGCACCAGGACTCCCAATGTCACTAGGATGAATGCAGAGGTGTTGGAGAGGCGAGAAAGACAGAGGAGTAAAGGGGATTTTTTTTGGTTTGGTTGTGTTTGGTTTGAATTTTTTATTTTTTTAGTTTTTATCTGTGGGGGACTCTGCAGGGGTAAGAAGAGGATATGGGGGGACTGGGATGTGAGTGGAATTGGGGTGCATATTGTGAAATTCTCAAGAATTAATAAATAAATTATGCTAAATATTAAAAAATTTTTAAATGTCCATACTACACAGAGATCTACAGATTCAACGCCATCTTACCATAAATACCAGCAATATTCCTCACAGATAAAAAATAGCCTTCAAATATATATGAAACCCAGAAAAATGCAAATAGACAAAGTAATCGTGAGCAAAAAGTAAAAGACAGGAGCCATTATGATCCAAAATATACTGCTGAGTCCTAGTGACCACAGCAACATGGTTTGGCAGAAGAAAGAGCATCATAGACCGATGGATGCAAACAGAGAGCCCAGAAAAACTTAAGTGTGTACAGTGAGCAGGGGAAGAGGTTGCTAAGAGGATGCACAGAAGGGAGGGTCTTTTCAATTCATGATCCTAGAAAGTTAGATGGAAAACAAGATTTTGTTAATCCACTTTATCTTTTATTAATTGTTTTTATTGAACTATATATTTTTCCCATTCCCCTCCTTTACTCTCCCCTTCTCTTCTACCCTCACCCATGGTCCCTGTGCTCTCAATTTACTCAGGAGATCCTTTTATTGTTCTACTCTCCATGTAGAATAGATCCATGTATGTCTCTCTTAGGGTCCTCTTTGTTGTCTAGGCTCTCTGGGATTGTGAATTGTAGGCTGGTTTTTCTTTGCTTTATGTCTAAAAGCCACTTATGAGTGAGTACATATAATATTTGTCTTTCTGGGTTTGGGTTACCTCACTCAACATGGTATTTTCTAGATCCATTCATTTGCCCGCAAATGTCAAGATGTCATTTTTTTCTGCTGTGTAGTACTCCATTGTGTAAATGTACCACATTTTCTTGATCCATTCTTTGATTAAGGGGCATTTAGGTCGTTTCCAGGTTCTGGCTATGACAAATAATGCTGCTATCAACATAGTTGAGCACATGTCCTTGTGGTATAATTGAGCATCCTTTGGGTATAAGCCCAAAAATAGTATTGCTGGGTCTTGAGGTAGGTTGTTTCCTAATTTTCTGAGAAATTGTCATACTGATATCCAAAGTGGCTGTACCAGTTTGCACTCCCACCAGCAATAGAGGAATGTTCCCTTTACCCCACATCCTCTCCAGCATAAGTTGCCATCCGTGTTTTTGATCTTGGCTATTCTGAAAGGTGAAAGATAGGATCTTAGAATTTTTTGATTTGCATTTCTCTGATGACTAAAAATGTTGAACATTTCCTTAAGTGTCTTTGTCTTTCAGTCATTTGAGATTTGTCTGTTGAGAGTTCTCTGTTTAGGTCTGTACCCCATTTTTATTGGATTATTTGTTCTTTTGATGACCAATTCCTTCAGTTCTTTGTATATTTTGGAGATCAGCCTTGTGTCTGATGTGGAGATGGTGAAGATCTTTTCCCAATCTGTAGGTTGCCATTTTGTCTTATTACAGAAGCTTTTCAGTTTCAGGAGATCCCATTTATTTTTTTCTCTCAGTGTCTTTGCTGCTGGGGTTATATTTAGAAAGTGGTCTCCTGTGCCAATGCGTTCAAGTGTACTTCCCACTTTCTCTTCTATGAGGTTCAGTGTGGTTGGGTTTTTTTTGTTTTGTTTTTGTTTTTTTTTTTAGTGTGGTTGGTTTTATGTTAAGTCCATTGATGCATTTGGACTTGAGTTTTGTGCATGGTGATAGATATGGATCTATTTTCATTCTTCTACATGTTGATATCCAGCTATGCCAGCACCATTTGTTAAATATGTTTTCTTCTTTTTCATTTTATATTTTTTGCTTCTTTGTCAAAAATCAGGTGTCCCCTGTCAGAATGGCTAAAATCAAAAACACCAATGATAGCCTATGCTGGAGAGGTTGTGGAGAAAGGGGTACACTTATCCATTGCTGGTGGGAATGCAAACTTGTACAACCACTCTGGAAAGCAGTGTGGCGGTTTCTCAGAAAATTTGGGATCAACCTACCCATGGACCCAGCAATACCACTCTTGGGAATATACCCAAGAGAGGCCTTATCATGCAACAAAAATATATGCTCTACTATGTTCATAGCAGCATTGTTTGTAATAGCCAGAACCTGGAAACAACCTAGATGCCC
>NW_026068078.1:2763563-2784477 GCF_014885135.2 Alexandromys fortis | reverse complement strand
GGGGAAGAGACAGAAATATTTAATAAATAAATAAATAAATTTAAAAAAAATTAAAAAATAAAATAAAATACATGTTGAAACATGAAAAAAAAATCAGGTGTCCATGGGTGTGTGGATTGATATCTGGGTCTTCAATTCGATTCCATTGTTCCTCCTGTCTGTTTTTATGCCAGTGCCAGGCTGTTTTCAGTACTGTAGCTCTGTAGTAGAGTTTGAAGTCAGAGATTGTGATGCCTCCAGAAGTTTCTTTATTGTACAGGATTATTTTGGCTATCCTGTTTTTGTTTTTGTTTTTGTTTTTTATTTCTAGGCAGAGCGTTTCCCTGGATAGTGACTACACAGGGTGGTTTATGGCCTCTACCAAGGCTTGCCTAATCCCACACCCACACTATAAGCAGGTAGCCAGCTTCTAAAATATAGCTTATTTAAATTGTGCAAGTTTTGAGTCTCTTCTACTTTTTTATCTGAAAGAATAGTTATATCATTAGTAATCACTCAAATCATAATAAAGCATGTGTAAAGTAAAGAGGTCTTCTACTGAAATACAGTGAGCAAATGCTAGGCTGTGACACTGTGTTCATGTGCTGCGGCATAATGCTCTTGTACACTATAAAGATTTGTCACTCACATTCATTTAATAAAAGCTGACTGGCCAGTAGCCAGGAAGAAAGTATAAGTGGGGGCCACCAGACTAGGAGGATTTGGGGAAGAGAAAAGGCAGAGATGCAGTTGCCAGCCAGACACAGAGGAAGCAAGATAAGAATGCCAGGTACCAACCCACATGGCTAAGCATAGATAAAAATTATGGATTAATTTAAATTGTAAACACTAGTTAGTAATAAGCCTGAGCAATAGGCCAAACAGTTTATAATTCATATAAGCCTCTGTGTGTCTATTTGGAACTAGAAGGCTGTGGAACTGGGCGAGACAGAAACATCCGTCTACATTCATGATATTGGTAATTTTCCCTAATAACTTGGAAATGAAAGCCAGCAGCTCCTACATATTCACAAGGAAACTTTCATACTGGTATACTATAAGCTGCCAAAAATAATATATTTTTCTTTTTTGAAAATAGATTCTTTTCTCATAGATTAGAGTTTCCCCTCCCTCTACTCCTCCCAGTTCCTCCCCCACCTCCTCTCTCCTGTGGATCTGCTCCCTTTGTCTCTTATTAGAAAAGTACAGGCTTCTAAGAGATAACAACTAAACATGATAAAAATAAAATATAATACGATGAAGAAAATCTATCATGTTGAAGTTGGACATGGCAACCCAACAGGAGTAAAGGAGTCCCAAGAGCAGGCACAGAGTTGAAGACCCACTGCTTCTCACAGTCAGATGTCCCATAAAAATCCTAAGCTAATAGCTATAGTGTATATGCAGAGAACCTGATGCAACCTGTGTAAACCCTGTGCTTGCTGCTTCAGTCTCTGTGAGCTCATATGAGCCTTGCTTAGTTTTTAGAGGGCTGTGTTCTCCTGGTGTTCTCCATCCCCTCTGGCTCTTCAAATAGTTCTGCCTCCTCTTCCACAGGATTCCCTGAGCTGGGGGAAGGAGGGACAGATTGATGGAGACCTTCAATTTAGACTCCACCTGCATAAGGTCTGGGTACTGCCAGAGGAAGCCTCTCTGATGATGGCTGGATAAGGCACTGGTCTATGAGTACAGCAGAGCATCACCAAAGATTGTTTTATTGTTTTATCTTTCTTTCCTTTATTCATGTAGGGTTTGATTTTTACCCTAGGTCTCTGGGCTATCTAGTCTCTGGTTCTTGGTTACTCAAGGAGAGCTGGTTCTGAGTTCCTTCTCGTGGAGCCGGCCTTAGGTCAAATCAGCATTGGTTAGCTACTCCCACAAATTCTGTGTCACTATTTCCCTAGTGTATTTTGTAGGTAGCACATATTGTAGTCCAAAGGTTTTTGTGGCTAGGTTGGTGTCCACGGTTCTCTTTGGTCGCCTGCAGAGTACCTTCCCTCACCAAAGAGACTAGAGTAGGAGTGAGAACTCCATTCAGGCACCAGCTCAGCTTCTCAAAAGAGTTGTGTAGGTGTTGTCCTTGGCAATGGGGCCCCACTGTGAGTTTGCAGAGAGGATCATTTTGTCTTAGTGTACAGCTTGGATTATTTGTGGATTTCCATGGGAGTCCCCTGGCCAACAACTCAACTGAATGCAACCTAGTCGGAGCCTCAAAACGGGAAAAACTCGTAGAAAGATATTCAAAGCAGTTTGGAAAATTGGGATTTATTAATGCTTTTCTGGGAAATTCTGACTTTCCAACATGTTGCGATTTCTCCACGTGTATGATGGTTTCATATTTTTGCCTTCACACACCCTCAATGTCTATTAAATGTTGGAAATTAATGCTGGCACTCCCCCTAGTGGTAGCATTTGTCATTAACCTACATTATAACTTCAAAACTGGCTTCCTACTCCCAACTATTTCTCTCCAACTTCCTCCAAAAGCCAGAGAGCCCACCAGCAGAATGAGCCGCACAGTCCTAAAGCAGTTCACTAGCTTTGCTTGGTCTTTCAGGAAGCTCCGACAGTCAGTTGACTAATCACTGCGCTAAGTTCATTATGTGCTATGAGACACGGGAACAGCCTGACAGCTCAGGAAATATAGGCAAAATAATCACAGCTCAGTATAAAAAGTGTTATCACAGGGAAATAAGCAGCCAACAAACCAGAGGTAAAAGTCTTCCTGACAGGAAATTCAGAGAAAAGTACCTGAGCTTCAGTGGGTGCAATTTCTGCCATGTGGAATACGCGGTTTGTGTGTGGAGAGGCGTGGCGCTGTTCTGTGATGCACCTTGGGTAGCAGCCCTGCGGAGAGAACCTGCGAGCCTGGAGCTGTGAGGCCTTCCAGTCCCCTGGAAGGGAACCTGAAAGCAGATTCTTCCTGAGCCGATCCTGGAGATGACTGCAGCTCTGGCAGCACGTGTAATCGGGGACCTTCTGAGCTAAGCTTGCTTCTGGGCAGCTCAGAGGGATCTGTCCATGTTCCTTGCTGGATCCCGCAATGAACAAACAGTTATGCTGTTTGTCAGTGTTACAGAATTCTTGTGGTTCCATTTAAATTCTGCACACAACATTTTGCTGAGATTTGTCGCTGATTAAATAAGGGTGCCACTAAGCATGTCAAATTTGAGAGAGCGGGCTGAAGGGCTGTGAAGGAACAGACAGGAGGCTTGCAGCACAGAGAACCTGCATCCAGTTTGCCAAGTTAGAAGAGGTAGGGATAATCTGAAACCTGAGTAATTAGGAAAATTGCGTTTTCTTGATATGTCAATATTAAAGTAACTGTATATACGCATCTAAAGATGAAAAATTTAACCAATATTCCAGAGTTCTAACCAAGACCAGGACACGAACCTCCCCAGGCAATTATTAACTGATAATAACAATGAACTGAACAATGTCCCCGAGTTCAGAATTCTATTCACTAGTAATAATAGAAAGGAAAATTACAGAGTCCAAATTTTATCAAATACCTAAAGCTGCCAAAGCAATAGCTGATGATAAATATGAACTTTGTAATCAAACAGAAGTCAAATCTAGCTCTTGCTCCACTAAGCAAACATGTTACCTACATTGCTGTATTTTAGATACGAGAGGCCTCATGCTCAGAAGAGATAGGTAAGTCTCACTAAGCAAAAGTAAAAAACACTTTTATATAAGTTAAAAATATAAACAGAAAAAAAAACCTTAAAGTAGGCACTAATCCCATTATAAGATTAACCCGTGAAAGACACAACTTCTCTTTTCTCTTGAGATGAGACAGCAGGAACAAAGGTCCCTGGTTAGGAATTCAATGGAGTCCTTGCCAGAATGGGCACTTCAAAGTCTATTTTCTGGGAATCAGAGACCTGCCACTGAAGGGTAAATAGCTCCATTCTAAGGGAGAAAGTCATTTAACCTGGATAAAATCACTTATAGACTTAAGACATAGTGGCTTCATGCTATTTATGTGGTAAACTGACCTCTCTTTTCTTCCATGCAGCCTTATATCATATATTCTCCATGAATTGGTGATTACCCTGGGGTTACAAGTGCATGCATATTATATACACAAACCTATTCCATTATAAATTTAACTTTTGAGAGAGACATGTCTTCTCTTTTCCCTTGAGACTGAGACAGGAGGAACTAATGTTCCCGGCTAGGAACTCAATAGAGTCCTTGCCAGAGTGGGCACTTCAAAGTCTATTTTCTGGGAATCAGAGACCTGCCACTGAAGGGTAAATAGCTCCATTCTCTACATTCTGGATGGCACAAGGGAGAAAATCACTTAACCTGAATAGAACGACTTACAGACTTACGGAAGCCACATAGAGGCTTCATGCCACTTAGGTAGTAAACTAACCACTCTTCTCTTCCATGTAGTGTTATATCACACGTTCTCCAAGAATTAATGATTATCCTTGGGTTTCAAGTGCATGCATATTATGTACGTACAAAAAATGACAAAATCAGCCTACGGATGAAAACAAAACAAAACAAAAAGATTAGTCTTCAAACTGGAAGAAACATTACCTAGAAGAACCAACATAGAAAACACAGTCCTAGAACCTTTGGACCAGGACCACAGAGCTACCACTCACAGATTATACTGTGCTCGATAGATACTGGGTAGGTAGATGATAGAGATAGGTAGGTAGGTAGGTAGGTAGGTAGATAGATAGATAGATAGATAGATAGATAGATAGATAGAATTTAATATTAGATTCTTAATCTTACCCTGAAATTCTATTGCTATTTTGAATAGAGCTTTGGGGAACTTAAAGACTTAAGTAAGCAGGTAGATGCAGTGAGTGGCATTTCTAAGCTTGGGTTTCTCAAGGATACTGGCGTACTGCTACAGGGGATGACTGGGACAGGTTCAGGGAGTCAGATACGGATGTGCAGCTTCAGAAAATAAGGCAAGAACTAAAGGGCATCCATGGAGACATTCTCTGAAGAGCTTGCCTCTCGACTCTTCAAAATAGTTTCTATTTCTTCACATTTTCTTCACCCCTCTGCAAATCTATTGACTTGAGAAAGTGAAATAATATTGGCGAGTAACACAATCTTGACACAGCACAGAACTCATGTGCTGATAGTGTTTAAAAGCAGCAAAGGGTTTGATTTTCCCGGGTCCCAGCTCCCTGGTCTTTTGCCCCATCACAGCTCACTCAGGCCTGTTCTACAGTTTCCCTGTGCTCATCTCTGAGTGCTGCTACTGCTGCTATGCCTCTCCCCACAAGCCGGAGGCCAAACATTCATCCCTCTTTGTTAGGAACAACATCATTATCTTAATGCATGTGTGAGTGTGTTTGTGGGGGAAGTGGTGCAGGCACAAGTGTGTGCAGCTGGAAGACAGAGAGCAACCTCAAGTGTCATCTTCAAGAGCACTGTTCACCTCCTTGACCACTGAGCTAGACTCACCAGGCAGACCAGGCTAGCTGGCCACTGAGCACCAGGGGGCCTTCTGGCTCTGCTAGTACAGTGCTGAGATCACAAGCAAATGCCACCATGGCCAGCACAGGCCTAAAATATGGTTCTAGGAATCAAACCCTGGTCCTCACATTTGCAGGACCCTTCAACACGGCAGTGGCTTTGTTCTGGAAACTTCATCTTGCACTCACTTTCAAAGAAGTCACTGAAAACCGAGCATAGTCGTGCTTTAATCCCAGCACTCAGGAGGAAGGGCTAGGCAGATGGATCTCTGGGAGTTCAAGGCTAGTCTGGTCTACACAGTGAGTTCCAGGACAGCTAGGGCTACATAGTGAGATCCTGTCTCAAATTAAGAAGAAAAGAAATCAAAAACAGTAGTAGAAATGAAGCAAAACCATAAGTACATGAGAAGATGCATTAATTCCTACTGTGTTAATGCTTACTATGATCCCAAGGCACAGGTACAACTTAGTCATCATTTACAGAGTACCTGGTGCTTTCCAGAACTCTAAAATTCTCTAGGGAGGACATATAAAATGCCATCTCAATCCTAATGACATGCTACTATACCCACAGACCATCCCTCGCTCATTCCACATTACCTCAGTAGAACATGAAATCAGCTGGGGCTCATGTGGCTATCTCAGTGTGCCTAACGAGCAAGCCAGGACAGAGTGGAGAAGACAAAGCCTGTACGTCTGAAGGATAGCTCAGAGTTTAGTAGGCAAGACAGCCGTGGGACAGCTCCACGCAGGGCAGCACACAAGCAAGAGGGTCAGAGGAGGATGCAGAGAGCATGGGGGAGCAAGACAAATCAGGAACTGAAGGGAAAGGGTCAATAGTGTTTAGTGTGTGGGTAAGTGTTCGGGAACACCTGAGTGAGTTCTGAGGTTGATTTGGGAAGACTTAGAGAGTTCTGGATGCTTATACCAGAAAAGATATCTGATTTTTTAAAAACTAGAAAATGAGAGATAAAGGGTTTTTTTTTTTAAAAGAAACTATTAATAATATAAATCTAGTGCTTTGAAACAGCGACTGCAGAAAGAGCTGTACCAGCAGGAGACTCCTTATCAAGATTACTACAACAGTGTAAACAAGAAATAATGAGAAGCCTATCTGCAGATTAGTAACAGTGGGAAGAGGAAATGAAAGGAGTCACAGGGCTTGTCAGTGCTGTAGAATGGCCAGGGGAGCTTTTAACCCTGAGAAAAAGAACAGACACTCCTGTCAAAACAGAAGAGAGCCATTTTCACATTTGAAAAAAGGAGACAGGTTGTTGTGTGAACATAAAGACTTAAAGTAGAGATGTCTACAAGCAATTAGCATGTCCAGCCTAAAGCACCAAGGAAGCTGGGAAGGAGGAAGAGGGAGAGAGGAAGGAGGGAGGGAGGAGGTGGAAGGAAGGGCCACAGTGATGAACATGGAGGTGATAAAGGCTAGAAAAGCTCACAGCTACAGAAAAATTTTATAAAAGGTTAGGTATTTGGAAGGTTTGGTTTGTTTGATTTTTGCAAGGAGACTACTAATAACCTTTAAAGATGTTTAAGTAGAAAGGTAAATGTTAGGAATAGTCCTAAAAATGAGCCTCTCCGCTGACACAAATAATCCCAATCAGACCAAATCAGACCAAATTAAAAGATATCCAGGTTTAATTGGATGCCTGCGCTCTCAGGTGGCCCGAGGAGGGAGGGTACAGAAAGACAACAAGACCACCGAAGAGGAAGAGAGAAGACCACATGTTTATTTTCTGGGGAGCAGTTTAAATAGCCTGTGGGAGTGGTCTTGACCTTTCCTGGGGAGGGGTCAAGGTTTGATGAGCTCAAGGGAGGGAGCTTCCAAAGATGGAGGCCCAGAGGCTGGGATTACAGTAAAGGTGGAACCCAGTGAATTATAAAATGAAGAGTGGGTAGTGAGAAAGTGGAATAGGCCGGGAATGGTATAAAATCAAACAAACCAGCACTCGGAAGGCATAAGCAAGCAGATTTCTTGAGTTTAAACCAGCCTGGTCTACATACTGAGTTCCAGGACAGCTGGGGCTATGTAGAGAGACCCTGTGTCAAACAACAACAACAACAACAAAATAAGCATGTGGAAGACAGAGCATGCACTATACTTTGGAAAGTTGAATAAACTACCTTTATCTAATATTAAATCACTGAAGTCAAGAAGAGCTGGTGAATGCTATGGGAACACAAAGAAGAAACGCACCACCAACGGATGGTGGCACAAAATAGATTATACTTTTAATACACAGAATACAGAATATTTTTAGAATGCAGAGTTTGTACATGATCAAAATGTAAAATATGGCTGGGCAGTGGTGGCGCACACCTTTAATCCCAGCACTTTGGAGGCAGAAGCAGGCGGATCTCTGTGAGTTCGAGGCCAGCTGGTCTACAAGAGCAAGTTCCAGGACAGGCTCCAAAGCCACAGAGAAACCCTGTCTTGAAAAAAAAAAAAAGTAAAATATGTAAAGTAGGGTCAGAGAGATGGTTCAGCAGGCAAAGGCAATTGCCTCCAAGCATGCCCATTTCAGCTCAATTCCCGGAGCTCACTGCAGTTAAGAAAGAGAATGGAGCCCTTCAAATTCTCCTAACCTACACACGAGCGCAAACACACACACACCAACACACACTCAAATGCATTTGTGTACACACACTAAATGTAGTAAACAATTTTAAATATGTAAAACAAAAAGTACTATAAAAAATAAAAACTGCATAACAATGATCTTTACAAATCTCTCGTGATCCAATTAATAACAAGCAGAGCGACCTGAGTCCAAAAAACCAAACTGCTGATCCTCAGCGACAGTCAGGGAAACAAAGATCACACAGAATCATGTGTCCTGTGCACCACCATAGATCAGGTTTAAGCCTGGTGACTCTGAGCCTGAGTCTCCACACCCTGTCACTCAGAGGTCCAGTCAGTTTGTAAACATGAGTCGCTCTGACCATCTCAGCTGCACACCAGCAGTTCCCAGAGCAGCCCAAAGTGTGGTCGTCAGGATGGAGTCAGAAGATACAGTGAGACTACAGAGGCAAAGCCAGCCAGCTGTGGAGCAGGACTTTTAAGTAAGACACAGCAGGAGGAACTTGGGGGACAGTGAACTCTTCCACTCACCTTCTGGAGTGATGGATATATGATTTTTTACATTGGCCTAAGGTCATAAACTTAAGGATAAAATATAATTTTGAAAAGTTGAGTTGGTCGTCAGTTGGAGACGTCCCTTTTCCCAAACTGCCATCATGTGTTAGTTACTCTGCCCCTCAGCACCAGCGCTCAGAGCCCCAGGTCAGGCAGGCTCTAGACACTGGTTCTCAGGGGCTGCAGCCCTGCTGTCTATGGAGAACACTGTGAGACCCAGAGCCACTGGGACTGTGTTCAGGCACACACATCCAGAGGGACAGTGAGAGTTGTCCCCAATAGTGACTACATGGCTCCCTGATCACAGCAGTTGAAAGGGACTCTGGCAGCTTTTTTGAGCACCCTTAACAAAAGTGTTTCCGTGTCCGAACCATCAGTGTTGCCTTGTTAGCATGGGCTGGCTCTATCAGACTTGGATGTCCCATAAGAACCTGTGCAGCAGGGGTCGTGGAAAGAACTTTTATGTAGCCACCAACTCTCCATGAGCAAAAATAAAAAAACAAAACAACAGGGGAAAAAGGAGGTGCATAAATTATACAACATTTACAATTACAATATAATCATACAATTATACAATTGATACAACAGAATACTCAACAGTAAGAATAAACTGCAGATAAAGGCACTGGAGATGGCTTCAAGCATGACTCAGCAACTAAGGCCACTCTTCCAGAGGACCTGGGATCAATTCCTAGAATCTAAATGGCAGCTCACAACTCTCTATAATTCCAATTCTACGAACTTTGATAAGCTCTCTGGCTTCCATGGTGACCGAGTACACATGTGGTACACAGACACAAATGCAGTCAAAACACCCATATACATGAAATAAATAAATAGAGGCACCGTGAACCATCAACACACAGAACTAAGGTGGAAACACATGAAGGGTATACACTAGGAATCCCTTCACACAAGCTTACTAATAAACAAAACTGAACTAGTAGAAAGGAAAGAAAACTGTGTGGTAAAATCACAAAAGTGCAAGGAAATTATCAGGCTGTAAGAGAAGAGTGGGGAAGAGGGAAGCTCCAGAGCAACTGAAACATCTTTACTAAGTGGTTATCTTTAACTCAGCTTTATACAATTAATGCGCTTTTCTCTATTTGATATATTGTAATAAAAGATAAGAAAATAACTAATTAAAAGAACTCTTGGTGCCAGCTTGGAGCGATGGGTTTGTAGATGACCTATGACAGTACAAATGTCACAGGAGGAGTCAGTCAGGGCTGTGATTGGACAACCAGCCAGCAGGAATACTATTTATTCAGTTCTCAGCACAGGACACAGAGCATTCTGGGTAGAGGTGAAAGACCAGTCACAAAGACACTTCCAAAGCAAGCTTCCTGAGGAAAATGGGCACCAGGGGAAAAGTAAGTAAACAACCTGTATCTACATTTATCTTCTGCTTCTGTTGGGTCTCTGCACATTTGCTGAAGATGCTGCCCCCAGGTTACAGTCAAGGCACAGCAAATTAAAGCCAACTAAAGGGAGAGGAACAGTCCAGAAGCTAGAAATTGGTTCTAAGAAAAAGCAACTCTGGATTTGCTGAAGTCTTCTTGGGTACTCACACATTATTTAAATGAGGATGAGGGGTGAAATTAAGTTACCTCTGCTCTAAGCATCAATGCAGAGTATGAATTTATAGCATGGGAATGAATGGGACAAGGTAGATTACTAAATGCTGTGTGTATGACCCCATGTGAGGACACCCGAGGGCTTTACAACATAAGGAGAAAGAAAGTAATAAAAGTATAGGTGGATTTTTTTTGTTACTTATATTTTGAAATTTCTTGTAATGAATGTATATTGCACTTGTAATAGAAGAAATAACTATTTAAATCATAATTAAATATTGCAAAGAACAATTGAGAAGGTTTCAAATGGTTAAAAAAATTATTCCAACAGTACAGGCAATAATAAGGACAAAAGATTATAGACTTTCTTTCAATTTCCTTCCAATTTTACTTATACTTGAAATTTAAAATGTAATTTGAGACTAAAAAAATTAATGTAAGAATTAATTGTAAAACTTCCTGTGTTTTGCTTCTTTTCATGTACTTTAACTCAATTCTTAGAAGAATTTTTTTTTACTGAGCTATACAGTTTTCTCCACTCCCCTCCCTTCCTTTCTCCCCCTCCCCTTCTACCCTCTCCCATGACCTCCACACTCCCAATTTCCTCAGGAGATCTTGTCTTTTTCTCCTTCCCATGCAGATCCATGTATGTCTCTCTTAGGGTCCTCTTTGTTGTCTAGGTTCTCTGGGATTATGAATTGTCAGTTGGTTTTTCTTTGCTTTATGTCTAGAAACCATTTATGAGTGAGTACCTATTATATTTGTCTTTCTGGATCTGGGTTACCTCACTCAATATGATGTTTTCTAGATCCATTCATTTGCCTGCAAATTTCTAGATGTCATTATTTTTACTGCTGTGTAGTACTCCACTGTGTAAACGTACCTCATTTTCTTTATCCATTCTTTGGTTGAGGGGCATCTAGATTGTTTCCAGGTTTTTGCTATGAATAATGCTGCTATGAACATAGTTGAGCATATGTCCTTGTGGTGCAATTGAGCATCCTTTGGGTATATATCCAACAGCAATATTGAGGTAGATTGTTTCCTAATTTTCTGAGAAATTGCTATACTGATATCCACAGGAGCTGTACCAGTTTGCACTCCCTTTACCCCACATCCTCTCCAGCATAAGTTGTCATTAGTGTTTTTGATCTTGCCCATTCTTACAGGTATAAGATGGAATCTCAGAGTTGTTTTGATTTGCATTTCTCTGATGGCTAAGGATGTTGAGCATTTCCTTAAGTGTCTTTCAGACATTTGAGATTTGTCTGTTGAGAGGTCTCTGTTTAGGTCTGTAATCCATTTTTTATGGATTACTTGTTCTTGAGTTTCTTTGTATATTTTGGAGCCTGGTCTACAAGAGCTAGTTCTAGGACAGGCACCAAAACCTACAAAGAAACCCTGTCTCGAAAATCAAAAAGGACTCCTGTGCCAGTGTGTTCAAGTGTACTTCCCACTTTCAGGAAGAGAACAATTGACTGTGTAAGCCACTTCCCAGAATTTTTTTTCCTTACAATCTGGAGCCCTTAATAAATCACAAGTTAGTGCATTTAGGGTGGGATTTTCTTCTCTAACAGTTCTAGAATGACAGGAATACCTGTTGGTTCAATGACCACATTCTAGAAGCAAATCATACCTATTCTAATGACGGGCTCAGGTATTTTAGAGCTGGTTACAAATGCGCACTGAGCATCTACCAAAACTTTAAGCCTTATGATTATATATCTTCTTTGCTATAGAGATAAATATGTAGGCATAGTATTAGGGTAAATCTTCATATATCTGTTTCTTCAAAAGATAAAAATTACAATGGCTATAGCATATAAATTAACTTATGGTAAGAAATCATCTCCTGAAGATAATATAAGTATTATCTTCATTACATGCATCTAGTCACAAACCCCTTCTTCATATAATCATGGCACTGGCCTGTTTGGACAAAATCCCCTTATTCTATCTTTCCCTCCCTCCCCTCACCACAATTCTCCTTCTCACCTATCTTCTCTCTTCCTCCTCTCTCTTGCAGGTTATTACATGCAAGGCAGCCATTGCCTGGGAAACAGGCAGTCCCCTTTGCATTGAAGAAGTTGAAGTATCTCCCCCTAGGGCTCATGAAGTTCGAATTCAGGTAAGCAGGGACTCTAGCAGGACAGTGCAGACATGTCCCTGAACTAAACACTGACTTTCTCCTATGGCCAGCTATATTTTTAGATCCAAATTTAAAATGAAGCATTATCATGTGTCTTAAGAGTTTCTATTGCTGTGAAAAGACACTGTAACCATAGCAACTCTTATAAAGAAAAACATTTAATTGTGATGGCTCGCTTACAGTTCAGAGGTTCCGTCCATTATCATCATGGCAGGAAGCAAGTCAGCATGCAAGCAGACACAGTGCTAGAGAAGAAGCTGCGAGTCCTTACATCTTAACTCACAGGCAACAGGAAGTGGTCTGAGACACTGGGAGTGGCTTGAGCATATATGAGACCTCAAACCCTGCCTCCGCAGTGACACACTTCCTCCAACAAGGTCACACCTGTTCCAACAAAGACACCCTTCCTAATAGTGTCACTCCCTTTGGGGATCATTGTCTTTCAAACTACCACAGCATGCTTTTGTACAGTGGGCTTGAAATTTAATTCAACTATTTTAATATTGACAATAACCCTAAGAATCAGCAAAGTAACTTAACTTTGGATTAGAATTAGGTTTTCTTTTTGTTTTCCAAATGCTAATTATAGGAAAGTGATATTTTAAAAAGGGAGAGAAGGAAGTAGGCCCAAAGCAAAGTAGGCTGAGAACTTGGAGAGCCACCCTGGACCACAGAGGTCATGGGTGCCAAGAGGAGGGATTAGGGCTGGGTCAATAGGGAGGAGTAGAGCAGACCCATTAACAGCAAGTCCGAAGTTATCCATTTTCCCTCTGGACCAATCTATCACAGGCTTGTGTGTGAGGACGCATGAAGAAGCCTCATGCACAAATCTGAAGAATCACCCGGGGACAAGTTGGAGAGAGATTTGGACATAGTATCTCTTCATTACCTCCACTTCATTTCAGGCCGTCTTCACACAGCAGAACAAGTGGTGCAGACCTATGTTTTCCCCACTGCCTGGTGTGTTTTCTCTCATCCCTCTTCCCTGAGATTTTTCCTCTCCTAGAGACAGTATCGCCAATGCTGTTTCTTTTTTCCAGCAACAAGAAAATTAGAAAACTAAACTTGATTCCAAGAAGAAAAGAATATAAGCCTAGTAATTGTTTAAGTCCCCTTTTTTTCAAAATATAATTCTTTTACTGAATACTAGTACTGCTATAATGCTCCAAGACACCATGGGGCCTAGGAACACAGCTACAGAATGACAACTCTAGTCGGTCTTGCTTTGTAGGTAATCGCCATGTGTGTGTGTCCTACTGACATCAATGCTACCAATCCTAAGAAGAAAGCTCTCTTCCCGGTCGTCCTTGGCCATGAGTGTGCAGGAATTGTGGAAAGCGTTGGGCCAGGAGTCACCAACTTCAAGCCAGGTATTTCACCTTCTGATTTCAGTGGACTAGAAGTTCTCGGCCTTCCCTGGGAAGACTCCTCACAACTAACGGCCTGTGTTTTTGTGCCATCTGGACTCCGCTTACAGAGTTCACCTTTCACAAAGGAACACCTACACAAATAATCTGTCATGGCATAACAAGGAAGCAGAATATCTGAAACCAGAACAGCCTAATAAAATCCTGGAAATGCAGCCACTTTATTCACATAAAGTGAAAAACTGTCCTATAAAGCAAAGTTACAGGGATAGTGTAAACTGAAGCTTCTGTGGTTCACAAATACTTCCTGCATATGAAATGGGAATTTACTTTGTGGTTCTGTAAAGAGGGAAAGCTTGTAGGAGGCTTAAGGGGAAAGCATCACACACATGTCGATGTTAGCTTAAGTGTCACTTTGGAGGTTCATAAGATAAAACATAAAAAAAAGCAAGCCAGTGGCTCATCGTATTTTACAACAGTGTACACTTGTCATTTCCCGTGTGAGAGTTGATGAGCCATATCACCCCTCCATCCAAACTTGGAAACATATTAGTATTTTCCATTCCAAGCATGAGCACAGAAACAGATTGCTCCCTCAAACCTGCATCCTTGAAGGTGTGACCGGTGTCCACCTTTAGTCCTGACTGTCATTTACTGGCTGTGTGATTAGACTTGTAGTTTTTCTAAATGATAGCTGTGAGAAGTAAAATAACAACATTAGTGATACTTGGCTGCCACACACTCACTGCTGATCACATGTTAATTTCCATCATGTTGCTCATCACGGAACCAAATAGGAACTGGATGAGGAGCTAGAAGATATGGGATTTAAAAGTAAATCAGAAGGATGCAACATGGGCCGTGATATAAAGTCTATGCTCTACTTCTAGCCTACCATGTCCTCCCTCCTCTGCCCTACAAGGATGCTCTCTACTCCACACAGGGTGTTTGGGAAGGCGCAAACAAAAGCCATACACAGAGAAGTCAGGGAACAGATGCCCAGCCAGAACTCTGCGCCTGTTAGCACCCAGTACAGGTTGTTACTTGGCTGCTGAGCAGATTAAGAAAGAAAAAAAAGTGCAGTACTTGAAAGAATCCACAAAGTTCTATTTTACTTAAATAGTATATTCTTGTTGAATATAAAATGTATACTATGAAAAAAAAAAGTGGTGTTTGCCACTGATTTATCTGAGAGCAAGTTTTCTTAGGGCTGGGGATCAAGCCTGAGACCTTGCATAAATAAGCAAGTTCTCTGCCACCAATCACATCCTAGCTGCACTTCAGAAACTACAGCTGCACCTTAGGTACCTTCTAACTATGGCCTTTCTTTCTAGGTGACAAAGTAATCCCATTCTTTGCACCACAGTGTAAAAAGTGCAAGTTCTGTTTGAGCCCTCTTACAAACCTCTGCGGGAAACTCCGGTAAGCCCCCTTCACTGTTAATAGGAGTGTAAGTAGGCATGAATGTCTCGGACACACTAGCCAAACATACATGGAGGTGGATGAGTAAGAACCTTACACTTACTAATTCTTCTTCTATGTGACTAGAAGACATTGTTCCAGACACACAGGAAGAGAAACACACTAAACTGTTCAGTCACGTGGCTTATAAGAACAATGAAAACCATAGAATGACCTTCAGTGAAAGAATAGATTTATCTACTGCTAGACAGTGGCACAATGAAATACCATATAATGAAAACAGATAGACTTAAAATACACACACTAGCCTAATTTTGCACACATGTTAAGGGAAAGAAGCAAGATGCTAAAGGAAATACTTTCTGTATCACAGAAAGACAGTACCAGAATTTATGGTTACATGTGTATGTAACAAAAGTATAAACACATCACTGGAACAATAAATTCCAAGTTCAGATTGGATCTACTTCTATGGGAGTGAGTGTGAATATGTAGGAGCACATCAGCTTACTCCAGGCCCATACAGCTTCAGGTACTGAACCCGGGTTTTTCCACAGACACTGGGACTCAACAGTTGTGAATCTTACTCACCTCGGACTGATTTTATTGAGACCACAGAAAGATTTATTTGTCCTGAATGCTGATTGAAGCATGTTATTTAGGAAGTTAAAGCCTGGGCTGGAGGGATAGCTCAGCAGTTAAAAGTGGTCCCTAGTATTGCAGAGGACTCAGTTACCAGCATCTGCATAGTGGCTCACAGCCACCTATAACTGCAGTTCCAGGAGATGCAGTGCCCTCTCCTGGCCTCTGAGGCACCTGCACACATGTGCTACACATACACTCATGCACATATACACACATAATAAGCAAATATTTTACAAAAATAAAACCATATGACTCATACCCATGCCTCTGTTTCTCTATATAGAAGAAGATACTAACATCAGTTTTCAAGGTTGAATGAAAACTATACTTTTTTGCAAACTCTTAATAAAATGATGGATTTAGACCATGGCCAAGAATTCTACTGGTATAAGAAGAGAAACAACAATATGCAATGACCTCTCCAGGTGGATCATATTGTAACCTTTGAAGTATTCCCCTAAAAACTGTGAATTCTGACTCAGACATTTCTATAAAAACTTCTAATTTAAAAGGCAATGCTGAGACAGAGAGACATGTTAAGCCAGCTTCCGGTAGAATGACCAGCAACACTCAAAAGGAGGGAAAATCTATGGGACTGATGACTCCAGTTTTCCACAAGGAAATTACAATGGGGGTAATTAAAAAGACATCTTAATAAAATACAGCTCGCCAATGTGCTGGGATGTCTCGATACAGATGAAACCGTGTGATGTGGGAGACGAGGTGCGCACTGTGGAGGGGGTGGCAGGTGAAACGTGACGGACTGGTCAGGACTTGACGGTTAGCTAAGCTGGAGGTCACTGGAATGCATGGAGGGGCATTTTACTAGTCTAGTTTTAGTTTTACTTGAACTTTCTGTCAGAAAAAAAAATATGACTTGGCAATAGAGCTCCTGACACACAGAAAACATTCAACAGAAGTTTGCTGGCATTCACACTGAAATAGTTCAAAAATAGTGTGTATGGATGTGAAAAACACCACATTATTTTCCCAACTTTTCCACTGAATCCCAGAAAACATTCATGACAAACATATGATATCCAATATATCTTCTTCGCCGAGTCCTTTTATTTTTCTAGGAACTTTAAGTGTCCCAATATTGATCAAGAGCTCATGGAAGACAGAACTAGCAGATTCACCTGCAAAGGGAAGCCAATTTACCATTTCATGGGAGTCAGTTCATTCTCTCAGTACACTGTGGTTTCAGAAGCCAATCTTGCTAGAGTCGACGACAAGGCAAACCTGGAGAGAGTTTGTTTGATTGGATGTGGGTTCTCATCTGGCTACGGGGCTGCCATCAACACTGCCAAGGTACAGCATTAAATGCCATGTAGTCTGCAAACAGAGGTTACTGGGAGACAATGTCGTATGTAGGAGATGGAATTGTCTTCACAATCTGGCCACATTGCTTATTGCCACTATAAATTAGCTGTATCATTTACTACCCCTGTGACTTTCTTTTTCCACCTACTGGGGATTGAACCCAAGGCCCTGAACCTGCTAGGAAAATGCCGTACCAATGAGCTACATCTCCATCCAGTTCAGCCTCTGTGATTTTATGCGGGCTACTATATGTCTCTAAATAATCATATCAACAGTTGTGAGCATAGTGTTATATTGCATATTAAGCTTCATACAGATGTGTCCTGATTTAAATACAGCTCACTTAAACATAAATGCTCACCCGTGGACAACAACTGCAGAAACCCCACCTATCTCCATTTAGTCACCCAGCTTTCCCCTGGTTCTGTAGATTATTCTCCCTCAATCAGTAAGAATTTACCCATCCCCCATCCCTTCGTGGTTTCAAGAGAGTCTGTTCTTACAAGATGTGTTCCTGGGATCCTATTAGAATTTGAACACTCTTGCAAGGCTGACTAGGATACAAACAAAGAGACAAGATAGTTTTGTTAAAAAAAAAAAAAAAAAAGCTTTCTTAGGTGGATACCTCAGACATCCCTGAAGCACTGTGGCAGAGAAGCCCCCTCTCTCCCTGCTGACTCCACTAGATACATTAGATACAAGTGAGTCTATACTGTCCATGGAGTCCGATTTTTCATTGGGCCACCAGCTCAATGATACCCTGTTTCAAAACCAAACTAAGAAAGAGAAAGGTGGGTTGTAAATTACTGTGCATGGTATAAGAAAAGCAAAACAGTACCAATTTCTGACTGAAGAATCAAGAATAGTTTCATGGAGAGAATGCTGTTTAAACCAGGCCTAGATGGATAGGATTTATTTTAATTTAAGGAAACGGAATGGAAAGTACACTGGCTGGACTCAGGAGGAAGATACTAAGTCACAAGGAGAGAAAAGTGCCACCATATTCAGCTGTAGTGAGAAATCGTAGAAATGAAACTAAAAAGTAAACAGGAGTCATCAAAAATTTACCAAGTATGATATCTCATGCCTGAACTATAGAGCACTGCAGAGGCCTAAGCAAGATTGTCTCAATGAACGTTCAAGGCCACTGTAGCCTAAGAGTGTCTCCAACAAGCAAATGATCATTATTCAGTTCCATGCAAAGATAGTCAGACTTCATCCCACCTAAAAAAAAAAAGTAACAAGCTGCAATAATCAAGTGTATCCACTAACACTTGTAGAAATACTAACGGTTATTCAAAAACAACTGTGCAGCAAAATCAGGTCCATTAGAACCACAGATGCCAATTCACCTCTGACCCAGCTTCAATGGGAAGACAACACCTTCGGAATGTGTGCACTTTTTAATTGGTTCCTAACATCACTGAAGGGCAATGTGGAACAAGAATTCTTTCCACTTGGGTTTGCTCCTTATGAACTGATACGTTAATGGCCCTTAAATAAGTTTACAACTTTTGGTAGGAATGCATCTGCCTTCACACTGGCAGGTTTTCACCACTGGATACATCGTAGCTTTATAATAGGCATTTTTTAAAGTCATCGCTCCCTCCCCCGTGAGAGACAAAGCTGAGAGAGAGCATCGGCTTTCAGCCACTCTGTATTCTCCCGCCTGCAGGTCACCCCTGGTTCCACCTGTGCCGTCTTTGGCCTGGGCTGCGTAGGCCTTTCTGCTGTAATCGGGTGTAAAGCAGCAGGCGCCTCCAGGATCATAGCTGTTGACATCAACAGTGAGAAGTTTCCCAGAGCCAAGGCCCTGGGAGCCACTGACTGCCTTAACCCCAAAGACCTAGATAAACCCGTCCAGGATGTCATCACTGAACTGACCAACGGAGGTGTGGATTTCTCCCTGGACTGTGTGGGAACAGCTCAGACCTTGGTATGTGGATTTCTCTCCCCGTCCTCAGTCCTTGCATCTCACTTCTAATATGCTGTTTAATTGCCAGCTAATAAGGGAAATGTTTCTAGTGAGCCATGTTTCTAGCAGTAGATGTCCTTAATATTAATATTTTCAAAAGCCAGAAAGAAAAGAGCTGTGAGCCACAAAATCATCGACAGCCACACTGTCCGTCAAAGCTCATTGCTGCGGCCTCTGCGTCAGTCCGTTTTTGTTCTATAATGAACTGCCTGGGCTTTTGATGCTTACCAAGAGAAAAGGTTTCTTTTGCTTACATTTGGAAGCTGAAAAAAATCTAAACAGCACAGGGCCAACTCGGGTAAGACTCTCCTCTCTGCGTCACCCCACATGAGTGGGATTACGGTGGAAGTGCGTCTGTCCACTAGGCCTATTAAAGATCCCACCAGTTATCAACATGGCCACACAGAAGACCAACTCATGAGTCCTTCAAGGACATGGTCAGAACAAGTCTCAGTCACAGCACTTCCCAAATGCCAGTGTGGTCTGTGAGCTCAGGCCTCCAAGACAACAGCCATGCCACTTGCTTACCCATTTGCTCTTTTGAGATTTCTTCTTAGGAAGAAAACAATAGTTTCCAATTTTGTTTTCCACGATGACTCCAATTAGTTCTCACAGGTAACCTGGGGGTTCCTTATTTTTACGTAGCTAGGGAACTTCCCCACCTCCATCAGGTCCAATAAAAAAGGGGATGGACCACCCATCGCAAACATCATCTCTCTAGTTTTCAACTAGGGGTGCCCAGATTTGTTCTTCAGTAAATAATCACATAGTTTGCTTTTTCTTTTTTTGTTTTGTTTTGGTTTTTGTTTTGTTTTTCGAGACAAGGTTTCTCTGTGTTGCCCTGGCTATCCTGGAACTCACTTTGTAGACCAGGCTGGCCTCAAACCCACAGAGATCCGCCTGCCTCCCAAGTGCTGGGATTAAAGGCATGTGTCACCATCGCCCGGCTGTACTTTCTTAAGATACCGATTTTATTTTTGCTTGTTTGTGGACAAATGACCAAAGAATTTATCATCTAACTTATCCACCTTTTTTCTTCTTGTTTCACTAATGTGGGTGAGAAGCAACTGCGATGTTTCCCGTGTGAGTGACACAGTCATGCACCGTTACTAACCCTGCTCTTCCATGTGGCTAAAAGGGGTAAAAGCTGTAAAGATGCACTTTGTGCTGTTTCCTTCCCTGGGTCTTACATGACCAGTGCATTCTCTGGAACAGAACGGAGCCAGGAAGGAAGCAATTCCGTCCTGACAGGCTCTAGCAGGTGGTAAAAGCTGGTACACATGGACAGCTGCTGAGGACAGCACACATTCAAGGCTTATCTGTGCTGTGCTCTGTATTCTGGCTTCCCACCCTGCAGTCTGCTGAGCTCCATGTCCATTCTGAACATCCCACAGCTCAGTTTTTACAGTGAAAGGCAGCTTAGCGGCCACAGTTTTTCATTATGATAGCTAGCATTAGACTTCGTCCTATTTAGGGTTTCTATTGCTGTGATGAAACACCACAACGAAACACTGTGGGGAGGAAAGAGCCCTTTTGGACAACACTTCTGCATCATAGTCCATCATTGAATGAAGCCCGGACACTCATACAGGGCAAGAACCTGGAGGCAGGAGCCGATGCAGTGTTCAGCAATGTGAAGCCAGCAAAGATTTTTGTAAAAGTATCACCTCAAAAGTTCAAAATCAAGTTGGCCACAAAGGACGTGAACAAAGTTTGCGCGTGTCTTCTCTCTGAGTCTCAGAAGATCTAAAATGCTTATCTGTGACGGACGGCGGCGGGCGGAAACCGACGCACGGACGGCGGCGGGCGGAAACCGACGCACGGACGGCGGCGGGCGGAAACCGACGCACGGACGGCGGCGGGCGGAAACCGA
>NW_026068078.1:2691260-2757090 GCF_014885135.2 Alexandromys fortis | reverse complement strand
AAAAAAAAAAAAAAAAAAAAAAAAAATAAAATGCTTATCTGTTTGCCTTGTGGCTTTCTACATGAAATGGCTTCCACACTGAAACTTGTATTTTCAGTTCTTAGCATCTCTACATGAACCCCAGATTTACAGTGTTCTCTGTCTCAGTCAATGGTTAGCGTGTATAGCTCCATCTCTTGGGCTGCTCTTCCACATGGAGGAAGACCCAGAAACCAAGGAAGTTCAAATCCATGGCCTCACAATCTCAACAAAAGACAGACCTTACAGGCAGGATATATCCTAACTGTAGGCTAAAAAATGCAGGGAAACAAAGTATTATTTTCTAGCATTGTTTTGCTCAATTTTAAACAGCATTTCTCCCCATTTATTCTACTTTTAAATCTTAGTATTCAATGTGTGCCTCATTTCTCAATTGAATCACTCACTAGCTCTCTCTTCATACTTTTCAATATTTTGATCCCAGACGCCAGGAATGTCTTATATTTTAGTAAACATTTGTGTTAGATTGTCAAACCATTACTGGTTAAAGTTTATGCTCTACAGATTCTTCTTAATTCCATGTTCATGTTCCTCAGTATGCATGTTATACTTTGCAGGCTCAGTCAAACAATGGTATTCGTACAAGGTAAAACATGTCCTATTTCCTTTTGATATCTTTTTGATGGTTAAGATTATTTTTTAAGCCAGTTGTGATAGCACATGCTCTTAATCCCAGCACTGGGGAGACAGAGGCAGGTGGATCTCTGAGTTTGACACCAGTCTGGTCTACAGAGCAAGTTTCGGGACAGTGAGGACTCCACAGAGAAATCCTGTCTTGAACTACAACCAAAACAAGAAAGAACTGTTTTTGTAGGTTTCACATTACAGAACACTAGAGCAGAGCCTCAAGGGTCAATCGGATGATGTGATGACCTCTTAGGTTACTGACATCATACAAAATTTCCTTGAGTACTGTATATAGGCACACCAGAGTTCGTGTTTAGTTCTCTACTTGTCCAGGTAATCTTTTGTTTGACATTGCAGAAAGCAGCGGTGGACTGCACGACTTTTGGCTGGGGATCGTGTACTGTGGTTGGAGCAAAGGTCGACGAGATGAGTATACCCACTGTGGACATGATAATGGGCCGGTCTATCAAAGGAACATTCTTTGGTGGTCAGTTGTTTTTTTTTTCAAAGTTTTTTATTTTTCTCACTATTATATAAAATTATGAAAGATTATTGAATTTTGAAAAGAAAAATCATTGGTATAAACACTGAGTATATAAAAACTACTCCAGCATTTGAAAAGTAAATGAGGTTTGCATGAAAATATGACTACAACTTGCAAAATGAAATTCAGCTTAAGTAACTGGTGGGCTTAGCGGTACAAGCCTGTAATCCCAGTACTCAAGAGAATAACGCAGATGGATCTTAAGTCTGAGGCAAGCCTTCATATGCTGAGTTGAAGGCCTACCTGAGCTGCACAATAAGAACCTATCTCAAAAGAAAATGGAAAAAATGGTTGAAATGAGACAATCGGTAGAAAGAAACAAAAGGGAAATTTTGGTCTAATTAAGGTAATTCTTAGCTAGAGTGGCTAATAAGCTTGGTTTTTTCTTATGAAGAAAAACCTTATTATTTATTTACTTACTTATTTTGGTTTTTCAAGATAGGGTTTCTCTTTGTAGCCTGACTGTCCTGGAACTCACTCTGCAGATCAGACTCAGAGATCTGCCTACCTCTGCCTCCCACGTGCTGGGATTAAAGATGTGTGCCACTACTTCCTGGCAAAGAAAATTTTTTAAATATAATAAATCCAAAAAATTAAAGGTGGAGCAAAGTTCAAGCTTAATGTATTTAAAGCAACCCAAATCTGACCTAGAAATCTCACCTCTTCAACAAGCACACTTATCTAGATTTAAATAAACAAAAAGACATTAAGGTAGAAGGGGACCAGCAGGAGGTGGGACAGGTGACAAGCGAGAAAGCTCCGGAGGAGCAGATATTAACAAAGCATATTTTGTACATGTATGAATTTCCAGAAACATGCTTTTAAATGAGAAAAATTAAAACTATTTCAGTACTTCAGGTGACAAGCCTTTCTTTATGTGACACTGTGGCTAAACTGCAGGCTGGAAAAGTGTAGATTCTGTGCCACACCTGGTTACTGCCTACATGAATAAGCAGTTCGATCTGGACATACTGGTGACCCATTCCCTACCTTTCGACAAAATCAATGAGGCAATTGACCTGATGAACCAAGGAAAAAGGTAAGCGGCCAAGTCTGTGACTGAGTGGTTTAGAAATCCTTTATGATCTTTTTATTTATGACTTTTTATTTTATGCGTACATGTGAGTATGTGTGTGCACGCACCATGTGCATGTAGGTGCTTGAAGAGGTCAAGATAGGATGTCAGATCCCCTGGAACTAGAATTACAGGCATTTGTGAGCCACTTGAGTGGATGCTGGGAATTGAACCTGGCTCCTCTGCAAGATCATCAAATGCTCCTACCCACGGAACCATCTTCCAACCCCAAACTTTATGGTTTTTATTGAAACCAACAACTAACCGGATGTCTCTTCTGACTCTACCTCAAAATCACCAGATCAAATAACAGCCATATGCCACAGTACTGTTATACACTATGTGGTATACAGTAGTGGCATAAATGGGTACATGTTTTCCCTTTCACAAACAACAGTTAGCTCAAGCCAGTTGTTCCTAAAAGGAGAGATTTCTATCATAGAACTTCGATTCCTCTGGTCCAGTGTGCCTAAGTCTAGAATCGTTTTCTGTGATTTAACAAAGGGCCTTCGTGGTCAGAGCCCTGTGCAACCACTGAGATGTGAGCAGAGAGAGGCAGGTATCAGATATGTATAGAACTTCAGCTCTCTCTGCCTTGGCTTGTCCTAGGGCTCCTGTAAGATCCCTTTGCCTGACAATTTTAGATGCACTGTGTCTCAGTATTGTTTCCTAAATGTTCGTTTATAGCAATGCTCCGGATGAAGGATTCCCAGAGGCTGGGACTGGGCAATACTGGGATTAATTATTTTAGTTAATTTACAGCCTATATTTAGAAGAGAAATAGGGCAAAGAACTTAAGAGACATGGCAAAGAAGAGGCGGGATAACTAACGTGTTGGGCCCTAAAGTGAAAGCGATGGGAGTTGGAAGCAAAGAATAAGAGAAAAGGGGTCCATGGGGTAAGGACCCAGGTTATTTCATGGAGAAGAAACGGGAGAAAATATCCCACTGACATGTACTGTCCAGATTTGCAAACACGTCAGGCACATCATATCAAAAAGTTCAGGAAAGAGAAAAAAATGATTATTTTTAAAGCTACATTATATAAACCTAGTAGATAAGTCCCTTGTAAATCTGAACGTGCCTACAGGATTTCTCAAGTCAGGAGTTGGGTTGGGAGGGCTGAGAACCTGGGGTTCATAGCTCCTCTACTGCAACCCCTTTCTCCTGAAGTTCTCAGTCACAGAATGCATCCACAAGGAATGCTAAGTGGTAGTAGCCAAGTGGAAATGTCATGCTGCATTGTTAGCAGAGGGACGAACCTCCCATATTCCACAAGGAATTCCTAAGCAGTTAGAGGATGAGCAGAAGCTTGGGTGTAGGTCCCCTAAGGTGGCTTTCATACTCCCTCACTGGTCCTGAGGGAGTTGCCTATCTGTCTCCCAATGGACAGGTGGCCTTCACCGCACGGGCACAGGAATCCAACAGAGGGGAAGTCCTCCTGTCTTCCTAACTCCACAGATGAAAAGGAGGGAAGGGAAAGCACACCGTACACATAACTTCCGTTTCCCGGGTAAAGGACATATTTAGGCACGGCACCTGCATATGCAACATTCTTCAGCTGCCGCTGTGGGGTCTGTGACGGGGTTTCTGTCCTTGTTTACACACATGGGGTGACTCGGGAGTGCCATCGGAGTTTTCAGAGAGCAGCCAGCAAGCGCATCAACCTCTCTCTCCTCTGACGTCCTACTTTGCCAGGAGTAGCGTCTTCTCAATGCTAATAATGCCTCATTCCCCAGCTGGTGTGCATTAATTCCCGACAGCACCACCAGCAGCAAGGGCCTCCCTCTGTCAGGTCAAAATTCCACTGTCCCCCAGTCTGTCAGCACTGTCACAAATTTATCAACGCCGTGAATGGAGGAAGGCGACAAAAGAGAAGAAATGATTCTTAACGGTGTGGCATCTAGCAGGGAGGAGTGGGACAGAAGGGGGAGGGGGAACCTGACCAGAGCACACTGTGCACACGCCTTCAGTGTCAGAATGAACCCCACTGTTGCACATAAATAGTATATGTTAGTAGCGCATGTTTCTCTAAAGCTCAAACTCTGAAGTGAAAAGAAAAACAACCTTGTGTACTTTGGATAAATGTTCATATAAATAGTATTTATTGCTTTATTATTGTTATTATTATCAGCATCCGAATAATCCTGACCTTTTGAAGATAGAGAAGCAATCTGGAACGTTATCTGATTGGACCTGAGCCTGCCTGGTTGGCTTGCTACTTCACACGATGAGCCAAAGACAGCTAGGAGTTGGAGCACAAGTCTGCACTTCGTACCTCAACATAAGTTAACTATAAATGATAGGCCAAGTGTGCCTGTAAAATATATTCAGGTTTCCTATATGAAATAACCAATGGTGGGTCTGTGGCTCACTGGCATATTGCCAGCTTAGAACATGTGAAAACATTAAGTGGATGAAGGAATGAAAAGATACCTGACGTATGTATAAATACAATCATATGTTTAGGAATTGTTTAAAACTATTTTTCAGAAGTGGGAGTTGGGAATGAAAAAATAAATAAATAGGTCTGGCTATATATTTGTAACTTCTGAAGCTGGGGGATGAACACACGGAATTTCTTACTCTGCTCTCTTCACTTTCTTCTATGTCGACAGCTTTCCACAATAAAGAGACTTTTTTACTGCAAAAAACATAATACACACACGTGTGTATATATAAAATATTATTATCTTATTTCTGTGTTCTAATAAACTAGAAGCTAATCTTAACAGATACTAATTTCTTTTTTAATGTGTTCATTTCTTATCTCTTAGCCCCATTTTATAATCATTCACTACAATTGTAAGTAATGGGATATCAAAATCTACATAAAAGAAAATGTTTAAAATAAAAAATACTCTTACTTTCTCTCTATAAAGTACTGTCCTTTTGCCTGGTAATTATAATACATTATATTTTGTGCTTTGCTGGACAAGAAACAGTAGCTGGCACAAGCTGATGCTCTTTCCTAAAGTCAACTGAAAGTAATAAAGAACAAACAGGGCAGTGGTGGTGCACACCTTTAATCCCAGCTCTCAGAAGACAGAGGCAGGTGAACCTCTGAATTTGAGGCCAGCCTGTTCTACAAAGCTAGTTCCAGGACAGCCAGGGCTACACAGAGAAACTCCTATTTCCAAAAACAAAGAGGAAAAAAGGAGCAAAGAACAATGTACCAATGTACTTATAATAAAGGAGATAGGTCTGGAGAAATTGCTAAGTCATTAAGAGCACTGGCTCTTCCAGAGGCCCTGTGCTTAATCCCTAGCAACCACATGGCAGCTGACAACTGTGTGACTCAGTACCAGGACATCCAATGCCCTCTTCTGACCTCTGTGGGCAACAACCAGACAGGCCTTACCTACATGCAGGCAAAACACTCAAACACAGAAAATAAAAATAAGTAAATCATGACCCTAATCACAACACCTGAGAAGCAGAGGCAGAGAGAGACTAGGTCTAATCTCAAAGCCCATCTCCAGGGACACACCTCCTCCCACAAGGTCTTCACACCTCCTAATCTTTCTCAGTTTCACTCCCAAAGGTGAGACTATGGGGACCAGTCTTATTCAACCATCACACCTGTTTTGAGTTCTGAGAGAAAAACATCTCTGAAGCTTTGACTGGGGAGAGGGGGGCAATGATATCTTAAAGCAGAGGCTCATATTCCTGGCTGGTTGGTTGTCTCAAAACCATGACACAGATCAAGCTGGTCTCAAATGAATAAGCCATCTTCCTCCCTGTGGCCAAGTGCTGATACCAGGCCTGTGTCCCTGTCCCTGCTTCTTGAAGACTGTTTTTTAGAAATAGAAAAGTTGTTCTGGGCATGTTTCCTTTGCCAGTGTTGTGGGGCTAAGACACACTTCCCAGGTGTTAGCTTCTCATGCTATGCCAGAATGCTTTGTCTCCTCTTTCAACCTCTTCTCCTCTCCTTTGCTTCCTTGATACCTAGATTGCTTCATACCCACCTCCGTTTAAGACCTGTCCACCACAAAATGCCTCATTTTCCATTGCCTTGGGCACTCAGTGACTTTACAGAAACTTCAACAAATGTTGCTACTACTGTTTCTCAAATCTATGCTTGCAACCCCCTTTAAAGCAGAACAATCTTTAAATATATAGACAGGAAGCACATTTGGTAACAAGTTTGTTTTCATGTGCATCCAAATAATCTATATTCACTCTTTTTGGTTGTTGTTGTTGTTTGGGGGCTTTATTTTGAGAATTTCATATATAAGTGCTGTATTTACATCATTTCTCTCCATCTTCTCTCTCCAGCTCCTCTCACATCCCTTCCCCTACTCCCTCTCAAATTCCTGACCTCTTCTTCAACTGTTACATATATACATACATACATACATACACACACACACACACACACGTATATACAATTAGAATCTGCTGATCCATTTAGTATCACTCATATTCTCTGTGTGTTCAGGACTAATCAACAGGGATTGGAAAACCTATTGGGGATTCCTTCCTAGAGGAGAGCTAGGTTCTTCTCTCAGTAGCCATTAATTGCCTGTAGGTCTTCATCTAGGGGTGTGTCTTGTGAGACTTCTCTGGTCCACGTTGCAATCTCAACTTGTGTTGTCATTGTGCCGGTCTTGTACAGGAGACCATGTTATAAAGGATCTTTATATATAGAAGATATCTTCTATATATAGAAGACACTATCTGGAGGCAGACTTCCTATTTTGAGTGAAATTTTTCAAAAACATTTTCTATATTCCTCTTTTCTTTAATCAAGGCCAACCATGGCTACAGAATGAGATCTTATTTAAGAAAACATCACATACAAGTGATGCGGTTTGCAATGCATAGAACACATGAAAGTCTACTTTCTGACAGCTGGCTCCTTTCTCCACAAGCGCTCTTTCACTAATGAATGCCGCCTCCTGAAAGGCTAGATGCAACACACACTTCAATATGTCCAGACTGCCAGGCCACTGAAACACACCAGGACTTGATTCCCTCCAAAGGGAGAAAACAACAAGTATTATAGTAATGACCGGTTTTCTGGGCAATGTACTTTCTGCTGCTGTAAATAACTGTCCTGCTCTTCATTTGCCAATGTTCCAGTCGAAGGATTAAAGTTCTAAGGCACATACACCTTCTTTGGGATAGTAAATCTGCATATCAAAATGTGTTTTCCCAACATAACAAGGCACACATTTATTTACAAAAGCTGTCTTGTGTGTCTAACATTATTGACAATATTCATGCACTCCTATAATGTATGCAGCGTTTGAGTTTAAAAGGTAATCTGATCACAGCACTACTATACATTTGTCTGAGAAGGGCAAAAGGGTTTTAACATAACCACTATGCCTCTGGCACCTTAGTTTTCAAAATGCTACCACAGCACCCTCTGGTGTTCCCTTGAAATTTCCATCTCCTAGATGCCTTTTTCACTGAGAGAAACTAGTCAGGAAGAAAAGCAATTTCTATTGACACCAACAGAAATTGTATTTTAAAGGGTCCCTTCCTCTGTATTATCTAATGTGACCCTCAAACACTTCCCGCTATAAGGTCCCTGAAGTTAGAGCTAGAGTCCTAACCTGAGTGTCTTACCGAGCAGCTTCCAGACACTTACCCGTGGAGTGGGCAAGGCAGACTTTATTGTCCACTGAGGAAATCTGTTACAGGAACACACACACTGCTTTTCCAATTGACTTATGAGGATATCTCCGTAAGCTAAACATTTGTTGTTTGGTTTGGTTTGGTGATGATTGATGTTTGGTTGGCTTTGGTTTGTTCTTCTTTATTTGAGAGATTCTGTCTCAAAACGTAGACCAGGCTGATCTAGAACCCACAGAGGCCCACTTGCCTCTGCCTCCCTGGTGCTACAATTAAGGCATGTATTATCAAGCCCAGTCAAGGTAAACACTTTCTTAAGGATGGATGGGGAAACATGGAATGTTCTTGTTCTTAGGTGATACTTGCTGAAGAAGATAGAGGTGATTACACAGACTGGGAGTTCAGACAGAGGCATAAAGTAAACGGGGCTACAGTATCCCTTGGTACACTTAAGTGACAGATGTAAACGGGGCTACAGTATCCCTTGGTACACCTAAGTGACAGATGTAAACGGGGCTACAGTATCCCTTGGTACACCTAAGCGACAGGCGTAGAGCTGCCCATTCTCTTTTTTTTCAAATTGTGAAACATTTCAAAATAAAAAGCTGGTGAAGACATTTTGAAGATAAAAATTTTGAGGATACAAACTTGCATGAACACTCAAATATAATAAAGAAATCACTCTTAAAAACACACCACCCCAAAATAACCAGGCTATTGCCAAGGCTACTGGTTGACCTCCACAAACCAACAATAAGGCCCCATTGCCGGAGACGACACCTACACAACTCACATGGAGAAGTCAAGCAAATGCCTACCTAGGGCTGTCACCCCTAATGACAAGTGTCCCTAGTACTGGGAGGTACTCCACATGCTACCAAAGGAAAAAAGTAACTCCAACCCACCTACCAACTTATCTACAATGATGAGCTGCCTACAAGATAGATGCACTAGTACAATGGTGGTTCAAAGGCTATGGGAGTAACTAACCAACACCTGAGTGCATTTAAGGCCACTCCATGAGATGAAATCCATCACCAACACTGCTCAGGTGGCCAAGAGTTTGAGACCAGATAGGCCAGGGACCTAGGGGGAAACTGTTCTGCTAAAGGAAGTTAGCCATACAGTGACTGCTAACATTCTGCTCTGTTCATAAACGAGAGAGCCTTGCTCAGCCATCATCGGAGACGATTCCTCCTGCCATAGATGGGAACAAACACAGAGACCCACAGCTAGGCAATGTACAGAGAGTGAGAGACCTGAAACACTCCTAAATGGGATGTCTCCATCAGAATCCTCCCTCGGGGCTCAAGGAGCCCCACAGAAGAAGAAGTAAAAAGATTGTAAGCGCCAGACAGGATGGAGGACACAAAAGAAACAAGGCCCTCTAAACACCGGACTGAAACCCATGTGAGCCCACAAAGACTGAGGCAGTATGCACAGGACCCATGCAGGTCTGGACCTATGGGGTCCCAGCCCTGAGAGGGGAAGGAGACCCAAGCCCCCAACCCTAACACAGAAGATATCCCCAATTTATAACCACTCACAAATGAAAAATTAGTGTTCTCCAACAGAGTGTCATTGGGGACACAAACCACTCTTAAGGGCAGGCCCTGAGCCCAGTAGATGCCAGACACAAAAAGAATTCATTGGCATCTTTGAAGGTTCTTTGTCTCACGTTTTGTCAGAATTTATATTTTAACTTTACAGATCCTTTGTGTATGTATTTTGGCTTCTGGTTTTATGGGATTCCTGTGTGTATGAACATTTGTGCTCTCTGTAGCTGTGTTTCTAGTGCTTTTCCTTTGCTTCTTTTTCTTCTGTTTATTTTGTCCTAGTCCAGTTTTCGTTTTATTTTATCTTTAGATGACTGCCTGCTTTCTAACAAGAGACAGAAAGCGTATTGATTCAGACAGGAGGTGGGGGTGGGAAGGATCTCAGATATTCAGAATATATTTTAATAAGAAAACTATTTTCAATGAAAGAAGAAAGTAAAGAAAAGATAAATACACGATCTGATCATTCCAGCAGATCTGCCATCTTCCAGGTCTGCTTCCGATGCTTGCTCTGTTTGTTCAAACTGTGTTTTACTCTTTTGTGTGCCTTCTAATTTTGTTATGAAAAGGCAGATATAATTTACTGGGTAAAATGAACTACAGTGAGTGCAATGCTAGTAATTATAAGGAACAGAAGAGAAGAAAAAAGCAGTTTTTCATTCTTTACTTTATCTGAGTCTTTAGGTAGCCCTAGAAAGTCATTCACAGTTGCTCCTTTTCTTTTCTTTTTCTTTTTAATTCTCACCCCTTTATTACAGGATAGCTAGAGCTAGAGGGGGCTGAAGTTGACTCCTCTCCCTTCTCCCTCACTGGCTGAGCAAAGGCAAAACCCATGCTGAATTAAGAACCTGGTAAAATAAATTTTGAGGGCAAACCTCAAGAACAGACATGTCTACATTTCTACTCCCTCTAGTGGGGACAGGAGGAAATTCTTCTCTCACCTTCGCTGAGAAGTCAAAAATGTAAAATTTACTGTAAAATTTACAAGTATGAGAAGACCCCCTCCACTCCACACAACTGCATCCTCCCTGGAGTTTACGAGTGCCGGACCAAAGCACAAGAAACCTCCGACAATATGCCAAACACACTTCAGTTTCTTACACCCGTGCTGCTGCTTGAAGGGATGGGATTCTAGTCTGATAAATCGTGATTCTCTGCATTTCTGTCTCTAATCTGGGGGCAGCGGTGTGACTTCACTTCTCTAAGAATTGATAATTCCTCAACTTGTTCAGCTTTTAGGTGGAATATAACTTCTCATCTCCATGCGTGGTGGTCCATAGACTCATATATGTGAATATTCAGTCACCAGAGAGTGGAACCGGATGAAAGGCTAAGATCAGGAGGCGTGGCCTTGTTGGAGGAAGCATGTCATAGGGAGTGGGCTGAGAGGTTTCAAAAGCCCCATGCCAGGCTCGGGCCTCTCTCCCTCTCTCTCCCAACCTCCTTCCCTCCCTCTCTCTTCTGAACGCAACTCTCAACTACTTCTCCAGCACCACATCTGCCTGCAGCCATGCTCTCTGCAATGAAGATAACGATAATGGCCTAAATCTCTGAAACTGTAAGCAAGGCTCCCAGTTAAATGCTTTCCTGTCTAAGAGTGGCCTTGGTCATGGGGTCTCTTCACAGCCACAGAAGACTGACTAAGCACCACAGCCGTCAAAGCAGAAAGCAGATGTCCTACTGGTTTTTGTTGTTGTTTGTTGGTTTAAGGAGAGAGGTTGAAAAAAATGCAAATTTAAATAATAAACCTGAAGTAGGAGAAGGAAATAAAGGCACTCACTAGAATCTGGATTTTATACCTATCTTGCCCTTAAATATTGTTAGAGTAACAATATTAGATTGTTACCCATCTGACTTCAAAAAAAAAAAAAAAAAAGAAGAAAGGAAAAGAAAAGAAAAAATCTAAGAGAAGGAAACAAAATGCATTGATCAAAGTATGTTTTTAAAAGATCGCAAAAAAGGGGCATTAATTTAGAAAGGTGTTAGGGATTCGGTCTTCGGGCATCATGGAAATCAGGTAAAAGGCTTTCTGGACCGTAAAAAATAATGAGAGCCTGAACTAGAATAGCAGCAGCGAGGAGAAAAGGGTTACAAGATGTGAGAGAGATTGAAGGGTTGATAACAAAGATTGCAGAGACCAAGGGAAAGGGAGAAGTTGTGTGAGGGGACCAGGGCCGGTTGGTTTTAAGGGGTCAGTTTGCTAAGACCTCTGCCCCATATTACCCCACCATCCCATGCTGACTCGTGTGCTCACTCGTGTCCGCCATCAACCAGACCCTCAGGAAGTACGCCCAGTCCGTGGCCAAACAGGGTCCCTACCCAACCACAAGTAGGAACTGTTCTTGCAATCTTCAAACAGACCCCTGACACAGCAACCACAGTTGCTGACCAGCTGTCATAAGCCAGTCACTGAATGATTCCCACACCAATCAGGGTCTACACCCAATCACTTCAAGGAACGCCTACCACAGCTGGAATTCCCCCTAAGCAAGCTTTTAAAAGACTTGACTGTCTTACTCTTTTTCCCCACAGTCGGCGCCAGTTTGGGTAGACTCCAGCATGCTGGTTTCTCTGTCTCCAGAAGAAAGCTGCTTTCCGCAATTGCTGAATTGATTTGGGATTCTGGCTCGAGCGCGTAAATGGACATCCTTGCCATCATCACAGACATGTAGAGAAAAGTCCCTTTAAGAGGAAAAGACAAGATTAGTTTGAAATGAGTTGAGCTTTAAGCACCATGAAATACGCTAATTCACACAGGTATCTAGTGGGCACTTGGCACTTCAAGCCTGGAGTTTAGGAAAGCCACCCTGATGGGAGACAGAATATCTTCAATGTATGTAAGTTAAAAGCCAGAGTGTGAGTTAGGGTGAAATGAGGGAAGGACTTGGAACAGTATCATGCAGAACGTCAACCCTAAGGTCTGTCTTCAGCAAATAAGCCTTGAGATATACCGAGAATGAAGTGTTCTAGTAGGTTCGTTTCAACAAAAACTCCTCCCCATCCATTTAGGATTTAGGATTCTGTCAAGAACGTAGCATCCTCCGTCTCTCTTTGTCTAGTCTTAAAACGAGCCCAGTCTGCTCCCTCATTCCCTTCCTGCAAAATCTTCTCCCCGTGTCTTGTGGCCCCTGAAATCCCAGGAACCCGGCAGAAGCAGCAACTGGAGTTCGGCGGCAGTTCGTGTCTAGGAACTCCCTCTAGTGTTCCGAGTTCTCAGGAAACTCTGCCGCTGGGGGCAGTGTGGAAGCTTCCAGAAGCACGGAGCACAAGGAGGAGGCGGGGACACGACCCGGAAAGCGTGGCTTTTTCCTCACGTGCTTCATGAGGGCACTCCGGTTCCCTCACGTTTATACTTCTCTCATTTCTAAGCCTTACGTACAATGACTGCACCAAGTTAGACAAGGAACTGCCACAGAGATGCTCTGAAGCGACTCAATCACGCCAGCCCGGGATAAAAAGTTTCACTGGCTCAGGATAAAAAATCCCCGCCATCTCTATCTGCGGAGCGCGGGAAACCAAAACAGGCTCCGCCCTTCCTGCATTAGCCCCGCCTCCCTCTCAAATCCCGTCCCTCCACAGGCCCCGCCCCCTACGCACGCCGCCTCTGCATCATACTCCGCCCCCGCGTTCAGCCCCGCCCCTCACGTACGACCCGCCCCTTCCCGGGATCCGCTAGACTTGTTGCTTGACGTTCTGCTCAGGAACCCCAACCTGCGGACATGGCGAACCAGGTATTGAAAGGCGCGATGGGCCGGAGCAGAGGAAGGGAACGCTCGGGGGGTGCGCTGCCGCCAGCCCGGGAAGCCGAGCGCAGCCGCAGCGAGGGCGGGAAGGCTTTGTTTCGGTCCTGCGCTTGGAGAGCAACTTTGCTTTTTGCTCTGCTCGGCCAGAAGCCTGTTGGGAAAAGGCCGGCGGCCTTCACGCAGGCTCACGCTTGCAGGATGGCGGAGCTGGAGCACTGACCGTGACTACCAAGCAAAGTCAGACTGTTCCTTGGGCCTTCGCTTTCCGTGTGCAGCACCGTGTACCTGTTTCTTTAAATCGCATCTTACTATCAAGTCCATTTCCAATAAACCCAGTGACTTGCAACCTTTATTCTGTCAACGTATTTCATAAGCATCAACCTTCTCATTAGGCTTGTGTCTGGGGTAAGGAAAGGCAGTACTGAGTGGAATCGCTTTGGTAGCTCATTACTTTAGATGCACGATAAAAAAAAATTGTGTAATGAATTTTAAACTTTCCAGGAGCCACATTAAAAAAAACACATAAAATTAATTCTAATTACCATTACCTAATAGTTACAGCACTGTTTCAACATGTTATCAGTATTTTTAAATTGAGGTATTTTTTTTACTCTTCTAAGCTTTCAAAATTTACATTTGTAGCCGATCTCAGTTCACACTGACCTTTTCTTGTGTTCAGTAGCCACACATGGCAAATGGCTAATGTGTTAGCTAGCACAGTTACAATAGACGATTGTGATATTTTTACATATCCCTCATTTAGATATTTCTTAGGATCCTTTCCACTGGGCAGTTTTGCATTAAAGTGGTGTTTTATAAGCTGTCCAAAGGAAAATATTATTAGGATATATGATAATAAACTTGTGGGTCCTTGAATTACTAGCCTAGCTTACTGATAGGACCTGGGTGGGATTTTGTTGTTCTTAGCTTGGCTTGCCTTTTGTTGTGTTGGGGATCTGATCCAGGGCCTTGTGCATTCCAGGCAAGTGCTCTACCATTGATCTGTATCCCTAGCTTGGCTCCTGTATCCTGTAGTCTTTATTTTGTCCTCCCATTTTTGTTTGTGTAGATAAAGTCTCACTATGCAGCTCTTGCTGGACCAGAACTTTCTGTATGCGGGCCTTAAATTCACGGAGATCCTCCTGCCTCCACCTCCCAAGTACTGAGATTAAAGTATGCACTTCCACACCCAACAGGACCTGTATCTTAATCTGTTCTCAATTAAATCCTTTTTTTTTTAATTTTTTTTGTGTGTGTATGTGTGCATGCGCGCCTGTGTTTGTGTGTACCACATGCATGCAGAAGCTTGTGGAAGTCAGAAAAAAACACAGGTCCTCTGGAACAGGAGTTTCATCTAGTTGTGATGTAGATGCAGAATCTGGAGTCCTCTGCAAGAGCACCAAGTGCCATCTCTTCAGCCTTTCAAATATATGTGTGCATGTGTGCATGTAGTGGTTTTTCCAGGGAAGGTTTAAGATGGGATCTATGTAGCCCTGCCTGTCCTGCAACTTGAAATGTAGACCAGACTGGCCTCAAACTCTTAGAGATCCACCTGCCTCTTAGGTGCTGGACTAAAGGTTTGCATCACTATCCCTGGTCCTTCAATTATATATTTATATATTTTTAAGTATATTACTTATGTGAAACCATTTCACACAGAGGTATACGTTTTCTGTGAACATGTTCGCTTCATTTAGTTTTGTGTGTGCCTAAGTGTGTAGTGTGTGTGTTTATGCATGTTCACATGTGGGTAAGGGAAGGGCTGAGGCTGACATCAGGAGTCTTCTTCTGTCGCTCTCCACCATATATGCTGAATCAGGGTCTTTCTCTTGAACCCCGAGCTCACCAGCATAGGTAGTCTAGCCAGCCAGCTTGCTCTGAGGATTCCCTAGCTGCCATCTGAGTGCTGGAATTACAGACAGGCCACCGCATCCATGTATGCTGTGGAGCTGAGCTCTGGTCCTCATGCCTGCACAGCAGGGCCTTTACCCACGGAGCCATCTCCCCGCCCTGGTACACTCTGGTGTTAGCAATCATTAGTATCTGAGTTGCCTGTCGAGGAATTATTAATTTAGGGAGATTAAACTGTTTACCGCCTTTTCCCCCACTTCAGGTGATCAGATGCAAGGCTGCAGTCGCCTGGGAGGCTGGAAAACCTCTCTCCATAGAGGAAGTCCAAGTAGCACCTCCCAAGGCTCACGAAGTTCGAATTAAGGTAATGTTACAGCAAGGCTCTGTGGGAAGAAGCATGCAGTTAGTCTCGGGATAGAGGAGTAGGCCTGAGGGCTGCAGAGGATAAACCCAAAGGGTGGTGTCCAGGAGGAGGCATTGGAAGCCTTCCAGCCATGGAATCACACAGCCCTCTCACCTGCCCTCCCTAGAAGCAGCCCTCTGGGGCTGAGAAGCCAAGCCTCTGGATTAGTGGACTACAACGATATAACTTTTTATGATTTGGGTTTAAGGCAGCTTTATATGATCCTCTCCTCCCTGCTAATCCCATAACTCACAGTGTGGTGCATTAAGTCAAAGAATAGACTCGATCTTCAGGTTTGCTTCCAGAAAACTGGGGAAAGGTTCTTGATTGATTAGAGCAATAAACAAAGTTCTCTTGCCCAGAGAGCATTAAAGTGCCCCTGGCTGACAAGGCCAGGGTTCAGTGGGTTCATTAGTCCCTTGCCCCTTTCCCTTCACTGTGGCTAAGAAAAGAAGTTACCCCTGGAGAGAGGCAGAAGACAGCATTCCCCAGAGACCTTTGACTTCTTGACATAAAACTTCGTTTTACCCTCTGCTCTGTACTGGTTTTGGGTAAAAAGTGAATGCTTTAAAGTCAGAACCATTACATGTGTTCTGATCCATAACATTCTGGAAAAATGTTCCTCTTCAAGGAAAAGAGCCACGGGTCTCTTGCATTGCCCCCAGACACACCATGCACTGCCTGTGCCCCAAGGTTCACAGAAAGATCTGATTGAGAAGCACAAAGCCTAACGCTTTTCAAGGTCCTTTTCAGCCAAGTCTAAGACTCTGAAATCTCATACTTTGTGTATTTCTGTTCGTGTTCAGAAGTTAAGCTGGTGGGGCTGGAGAGATGGCTCAGAGGTTAAGAGCATTGCCTGCTCTTCCAAAGGTCCTGAGTTCAATTCCCAGCAACCACATAGTGGCTCATAACCATCTGTAATGGGGTCTGGTGCCCTCTTCTGGCCTGCAGGCATACACACAGACAGAATATTGTATACATAATAAATAAATAAATATTAAAAAAAAAAAGAAGTTAAGCTGGTGGGTGCTTTGCCAGTAAAGAAAGCAGTTTGTCCTAGATAAACGAAGATGAATAGTGTGGACACGGTGAACTTTCGTCCCCCAGGAAGCTGGTGACGTACAGAAAAGGATGGGGTACAGAGGACGGAAGCAGAAAAGCATAAATACGAACAAGATTTTTCCTTTAATTGATTTTTTTTCTTTAATGTATATGTTGATGTACCTCTGTGAATTTCTGTGTGCCAAGCGCATGCAGGAACCTGAGGAGACCAGAGGGCGTTGGAGCCCAGGGGAGCTGCAGGTAGTTGTGAGCCGCCTAATGTGGGTGCTGAACCCACAAACCGGATCATCTGCAAGAGCGGCATGCACTCTTAGTCACTGAGCCATCTTTTCACCGCGCCCCCTACCTTGTTTGAGTAGAAACTGTATGCCGGCCAAAAGACTCCATTCCACTGAAAGCTCTGAGTTTGGCGGAGACCAGACAGGCAGGTACCTCTCAGAAATAATGTCTTCTTAGGAATTACATTCCAAGTTAGGAAGCCGGCAGTGGAATGGCCCCCGCTGTTTGGATTCTCTTTATCACGGAAGGCACAGTGCTGGTGAAGCCACCAGCTTTACCTCTGCTTGCTCACATCAAAAGGGAAAATGGCTCTGTCGCACCTTCCTGCATATTAACGCACCACCATGCTCATTAGTACCAAGAAGTCTGCCAAGTCTAAGAATTGTAAACGTGCTAATTCTAGGGAAGTACAGTTATAAAGGAAATGTAGCTAAAAATCTACAAAGCGTGCTGTCTACAGCTGCATGTGCACACTTAGATGCCTTTTACTTAGATGCCTTTTCTCTTGACGTCCTGGTAGATCATCGCCACCGCCATTTGCCACACCGATGCCTATACCCTGAGTGGAGCTGATCCTGAGGGGTGTTTCCCAGTGATCTTGGGACATGAAGGCGCTGGGATTGTGGAAAGCGTTGGTGAAGGGGTCACTAAGGTGAAGGCAGGTAAGGAAGGCGTCTGATCCACTCATCTTGATTTTGGCTCGTTTCTGGGACGTTACTGATTAACCGTCTCTGTTTCTGAGCAGGCATCACCTACGGAAGTTGTCAGTTAATTTCAATTATCTTGGAAGCACAAGTATTTGGATTCATTTTTTTTTTCTTCTTTGATTTTGCAGACTGCTTTTCATTTGAAACTTTTTATTTGAAACTGCCTTAAGTACATTACCAAAAGCAATTTTGGCAAGTTAAGCAAGAATTTATAGGGATGTGTCAATGAATTGGTGGTTTTGAAATATATCGACCTCTTAAACCTCCAACTATTGAGAGTTTCGTTTAGATCAAAAACTTTGAAACTTACCTTTCTGTGCGTGGCTGGTTAGTGTCTGAACTATGCTCTTTAGATGACGTTTCTAGCCTTGAGGCCGTTTCTTTGCAGGCTTGCGTCAGCTGACGGGATCAAGGAAACTGCTGTGTTCACCTAGAGCCAGCCGCACAGTCAGGATAATACTGTCACATTTGTTTCCTAGGTGACACTGTCATCCCGCTTTACATCCCACAGTGTGGAGAATGCAAATTTTGTCTGAATCCTAAAACAAACCTTTGCCAGAAGATAAGGTTAGTGTCTTTTTAAAAATATATATAGCTCTTTCAAAAAAAAAGCTAATGCGTGTGCATGTACTATGTGTCTGCCTGTTGCACATGCAGGGGTCGCAGCAGGACGTCAAAGAGCTCACACCCCACCTTCACCTTCCTCCCTGTTAAATGGCAAGCTTTTCTTGGGGAGATATAACACATACGTGTCTACTTACCCCACATAGGGAGCCCACAACAGACCAAACTACAGATACCACCGAAGTCCAGCTTGGTGAACCATGAGTTGTATTGGGGTTTTTTACAAGGCTATGGGTGAGGGATCACTTACGGGAGCAGAAATACTCAAGATAGCTGCATTCCCAAAGCCCCTCCCAGCACAGGTGACAGCTCACAAAGGCTGCGAACCTGGAGCACACTGCACAGCCTGCAGGTTAGAGGCTGTCCTGTCCACGTGCCCCAGTTGGTCTGTACCTCTCCCAGGCAGCTGCTCTGGTCTGAGAATCTTTGAAGCGTGGCTCTCTTGTCTGAAGGGGACCCTTGCTCTGGCAAGAAGGGGCATAGTGAATCTGGTTAGTTTCAAGGACTTCCTCAAGCTATTTTGACTTGTATACCTTCCTACTTAAGGAGCTTCCTTGCAGAATGAAATGTTTCAGTTTAAGAGGAAACTGTTAGTACAGCTTCCCTACCCCTTTCCTTTGAGACAGGGTCTCTTACACTGAAGCTCTCCAGTTCAGCTGTGCTGGCTGGCCACAGCTCCTGGGTCTGCCTGGCTCCTCCCCAAATCTACCCACCCCACCCACATCCGCACTAGGGTTACAGCATACAGGTCAGGCCTGGTATTTCACATGGATTCTGCACTTTGAACTCAGATCTGCGTGCTTCCACAGTAAGTGCTTTAACTGCTGGGCCATCTCCCCTGCCATCTATTCTTATTATCTGTCTTACAATAACAGATCTTATTAGCGGTAAGAATGGTGCTACAGAGATGGCTCAGTGATCAAAGCTCTTGTACTAGCTGCTCTTCCAGAGGACCCAGGTTTGATTCCTGACACCTACATGGTGGCTCACAACCATCTAACTCCAGTTCCAGGGGAACTGATGCCCTCTTCTGACCTTGGGGCACTAGTCACACACATGGTGTATGTACATACCTACATACATACATACATGCAAACACACACATGCAAAACACCCATACACACAAAAAAATAATAAATCACAGCAAGTATTTGTGTAGTGACTTATTCAGCGCCTGTTGCTCAACACTTAGGAAATGGAGACAGGAGGTCACAAGAGTCACCTGTGGGGGTGGGTGGGTCAGAGTTTTCTGAATACATTCTCTTTCTGTAAAAGGTAAATTTGCAAGCAAAGACATATATTTTTAAAGTGAAATAAAGCCCTTTTTATGAGCTGCTTTATGGCCTATTGAGTCAGAGTAATAAAAGCTACCTCAGGAGGGTTGTGTGAAGCCCAAAGGAGATAACAAACCCCTTGACACAGAAAGGGTAGTTCTGTTGTGAGGTGGAGCACACCACTTGAGGACCCTTTAAGACTGGTTAGATCTTGTTTTCTTTGTTGCCTCTTTTGTTTTTCTAGACAGGGTTTCTCTGTATAGCCCTGACTGTCCTGGAACTCACTCTGTAGACCAGGCTAGCCTTAAACTCATAGAGATCCACCTGCCTCCGCATGATTAAATGCATGTGCCACCATGCCTGGCATTTGTTGCCTTTTTTATTGGGGTAGAACACACATTAATACAGTAGTCATGGTACACGGTACACGAATTGTGCAGCCCAGTGAGTGTTTACATGCGTACATACGGCCTGGGTAAACCCTTCTCCCAGCACAGGAAGCGATCCCTACCAGCACCCATCTGTTGCTCCTTGTGTCCTTAGACCAATACCTGACTCCTGTAGAGGTCACACTGTCCTGGCAGCTTTCCTGTAGACCTTGGTGTATTTGAATCAAGAGGCATGTGCTTTCGCATTTCCTGTGTGTGTCTCTGCGCGGTGTCCAAGATCCTACAAGCCTGTCTGCTTTTGTGTTGTTCTGTCGTGCTCCACTCCAGATAGCAGTGCGTGTTCACTTGCCTGCTGTTGGTGGACACTAGGTCATACCAGGGAGGGCTGTTGAAATTAGTGCTACATTCTTACCTGTTTTGTGTTGGGAGGAGTCCTGCGGTTTGCCTGGCTAAGATGTGAGAAGTACACACACAGCTTTCCAATGTGAATGGAAGAGTTTATACTCCTACAACAATGTATAGAAGACCTCTTTTCTAATTCCTGTATTTATTCATGTATATATTTCAGAATATTTATCTTAGTATCAGGTGATTGTGTTTATTAGAAATGATAAATGTTGGGGCTGAGACAATGGCTCAGTTGGGAAAATTCAGATCCCCTGAAACCACATCAAAGCCAGCTGCAGTATTGTGCAAACCACATCAAAGCAGTTGCACAATTGTGTAATCCCAGCATGCTTTTAGGGAGATGTAGTAGTAGGAGGGCCACTTGTTTGTTTCCAGCTGCTCAGCCCTGAAATAATCACACAGAAACTGTATTAATTAAATCACTTCTTGGCCCATTAGCTCTAGCTTCTTATTGGCTAATTCTTAACATCTTAATTTAACCCATTTCTATTAATCTGTGTATCACCACATGGCTGTGGCTTACAGGGTAAAGTTCCAGCATCTGTCTCCAGTGGGGCTACATGGCTTCTCTCTGACTCCGCCTTCTTTCTCCCAGCATTCAGTATAGTATTCCCCACCTAACTCTATCAGGCCAAGCCAGTTTCTTTATTCATTAACCCATAAAGGCAACACATGTACAGAAGGACTTCCTATACAGGGAGATAAAAGGAGACATGATAGTCATTAGATCAACTCGCCCATTTAACACAGTAGCTAAGAGACCCTGTCTCAAAGAGGGTGGAAAGACTAAGAGCAACGACAGGGTTGTCCTCCTCTGACCTACACACACACTGAACCCTCACACCATTGGTCACAGTGTTAATGCTTTTCTTGCCATACATTCAGATTTTTGTAGCAGTAATCTACAAGAAAGATGCTGCTGCTGCTCTACACTGTAGTGGGGCACCAGAAGCCATGCTTCATCCAGCGGCTAAGCAAGTGCTAGTTCCTGTCTCCTGTAAGATAGCGGAGTTTGGGAGTTGTTTGGGGGGTCATTTTGCTTGTTTGGTTTTCCCCTTAGTGGTAGTCAATCACAGTCAAAGAGAAAGGCCAGATGTGGTAGTGCACATCTTCAATCTCGGCACTGAAGGTAGAGGCAGGTGGATCTCTGAGTTTTTGAACACCCTGGTCTACAGAGCACCCCTCAGGGTCAACCAGGGTTAGATAGAGAAGTCCTTTCTCAAAAAAAGGTGGGGTAGAACTCAGATCCTTGAGAAATGTTACCCTGTTGAAGCCCCATGGAGAGGCCTCTGTTTTTCACTAGATGAGTTGGATAATTGTTTTGGAGTGTCTTGTATAAATTCTTATGAAGCTTTATTTGCTTCTGAGTGTTTATGAAATTTAAAAATAACATCACGGAAGTTGAACCTGTTAAAACCGGTAGTGCAACTTAACTGAGATAGGACATAGGCGGACACGGATCCCACAGGACCCCGAAGCTGAGGACGATCACGGTCTTTGTAGGTTTATCTAGTTGGAATGTATCAGAATGGTGGTTCTCAACCTCTGGGTCACTACCCCCTTGAGGAGTCAAATGACCCTTTCATAGTAGTTACACATCAGATATCCTGAATATTAGGTATTTATATTACAATTCATAACAGCAAAATTACAGTTATGAAGTAGCAGCAAAGTAATTTTATGGTTGGGGGTCACCACAACATTAAAGGGTCACACACAGCATTTAGGAAGGTTGACAACCACTGCATTAAAAGTTATGGGGTTTTGCCCTAGTATACCTTTCTGAGTCATTTGCTGGTCATTATTTTTAAACTGATTTTTTTTTCTATAGAGTTAAGGAAATGATTCTACCCTTCTCTTTTCATTTTTCTCTTCCTTCTCTCTAGAGTCACTCAGGGGAAAGGATTAATGCCAGATGGCACTAGCAGATTTACCTGCAAAGGAAAGTCTATTTTTCATTTCATGGGAACCAGCACATTTTCTGAATACACAGTTGTGGCTGACATCTCTGTTGCTAAAATTGACCCTTCAGCACCTTTGGATAAAGTCTGCCTTCTCGGGTGTGGCATTTCAACCGGCTATGGTGCTGCTGTGAACACTGCCAAGGTAAGAGACTGGACTGGGCTTCGGCTTCTGCCTGAATTCAGAGAGACATTGCTGAAACAGCGGCTGTCTTTTGATGTAGGTGGAGCCTGGTTCTACCTGTGCCATCTTTGGCCTGGGAGGAGTTGGATTGGCAGTGATCATGGGCTGTAAAGTGGCTGGCGCATCCCGGATCATTGGTATCGACATCAATAAAGATAAATTCGCTAAGGCCAAAGAATTTGGAGCCTCTGAATGTATTAACCCCCAGGATTTCAGTAAACCCATCCAGGAAGTACTCATTGAGATGACCGACGGGGGAGCAGACTACTCTTTTGAGTGCATCGGCAACGTGAAGGTCATGGTGAGTATGCATGCCTCTGCCTTTTGTGCTTACAATACTTCTTTAAAGTGCAGTTTCCTGAAGATCAAAGATTGTTTTATTTTGGAAGGAACAGCTTTGATAGGAATTAATTCTAAAGAAAGCAAAGGATGGTAATAGCTTCTTGAACTACTTGGAACTATTTGAGTGGGAAATGATAGAATTTCGGAAAGGGGAAAGATGAACGAAAAAAATATTTCTTTGCCTTTTGAGTGTATGTTAACTGCTTATCTCATGAAATGAGAAGCTAAATAGTATGGAGAGCATGAGCTTTGGAATTGGATATGCACACACATCCTGACATGGTGACCTGAGCAGAGGATGCAGATTCTCACAGACACGATTAACATTAAATAGTGAATTTCTTACAGTTACTTTTGACACCTTCTTGCGCTATTTTTTTTTAGATTTATGTGTATGAATGTTTTGCCTGTTAGTATGTATGCATACGACATGTATGTTCGCAAAGTCAGAAGAGAGCATTGGATCCTCAAGAAGTGGCGTTGTGGATGGTTGTGAGCCACCTTGTGGGTGCTGGGATCTGAAACCTGGTCCTCGTTAAGAGCAGAGCGTGCTCTTAACCACTGAGCTATCTCTCCAGCCCTAAAATCTTTTTGAGTTTGGGTTTACGTTTATTTTTAAACTGATACCTAAAAGCATAAAGCTTGCACGTTGGTGGATCACCAGGCAATGATCAATCCTTTGTGTACTGTTTACGTCTGCCTAAATGGGGGAAACTATCAAGACTGTCTAGCTGTGTTAAGTACGAATAGCAGCTGGCAGACACTCGGGCTGTGATGCAGCAAACATGAGGCTGCACCATTCTTGTTTGGGCCAGAGGCCCCCAGTTCTCCCTGACCCGTCTCATCGTTCTCTCCCATGCTCTCAGGAAGTGGGTTTATGAGGAGAAAGTCACTCTTAGGAAGCTGAGCTTTAACTTGATGAGGCCTTTGCGTGTGTCTTGGCGTGGCTCCATTCAAGTTGTTTGCCTTTTTGTTGTTGGGTTTTTAGGGGTTTCTTATAATTTTACAAATGATCTGTGATCTGCATCTACACTCTGCTGTTCTCTGCTGTGCAGAAGTCTCTTTTATTTGCTCCGCTCAATCTGTTTTTTTTCACTTCCTATGTTGTTGATCTTACCCAAAAAAATGTTCCCTGTCCCAGTGTCTGAGTATTTCCCTTATGTTTTCCTGTAGTAGTGTGAAAGTCTCAGGTCTTTTTATAGTTGGGTTTTATAACTCATGCGAGAGAAGCAGTCTAGATTCACTTTTTTTTCTAGGTGGATATAGGATAGAAATTTTTAAAAGAAAGCAATAGCTTTCAATTTGTTTAATTTTCTTATAGTTAGGTTAATTTTTAAAGGTACTTGTTAAAATTAAACAGTAAAATTAAAATTACTAAACATTAAGTTTGAGAACTTGTTGCCATTTTGTAAAATGTGTCACCCCTTCCCCCACTAGAGGTTTCTGGGGAAAAGGGCAGTGTTGGTGCAGCTTATGGACACCTGTGATTGTGTCTTTGCTCTTGCAGAGGGCAGCCCTCGAGGGGGTGCACAAAGGCTGGGGAGTCAGTGTGGTGGTTGGCGTAGCTGCTTCAGGTGAAGAAATCGCCACTCGCCCATTCCAGCTGGTGACAGGACGCACGTGGAAAGGCACTGCCTTTGGAGGTAACGCAGTAGACAAGTAGATTTTCTCTCTTGTTTCCATTGGCATAATTTAAATCTCAGTCTCATTTCGTATGTTAACACAAATCATCTGGTTGTAGTTCTTTCTTGATTGTTTCATGGGAGACCTGAAGAGACTTTCAAAGTCCGTGTTGGGGAGGCATTCAGCTTCTTCTTAAGTAAAGAGAGCCAAACAATACAGGACTTTAAAGAGCAAGAGCCAGGTGTAGGGGTACAGCCTTTAATTACAACACTTAGGAGGCAGGGGCAGGTGGAAGGCCAGCATGGTGTACACAGTGAAACCCAGTCTTTAAAAAAAAAGGGGGAGGGGAGAACAACAAGAAAGAAATGAGAGAGAGAACAAGAATTAATGAGAAAGGTTGAAGGCAGGCTGGGTAAACTGCCCAGGGTTTCTTGTGTGAATTTAGGTGTCATTTTAATACTTAGAGAATGCAGCCTCACTTAATATAGTCAGACTTCTTTCTGAATAACACTAGTTTTAGTAGTACCCAAACATGATCCTAAACTAAAATAGTGACAAAAGTTTTTAGCAAAATTAAAAGCTATCAAACCGATGATCTTTTTCCCCTGGTGTAGTCATAGGAGGGATTTAGTCATTTGGCATTATCTAACTATGGGTAGAAGGTTGGGTAAAGTCTTTTTGTGGTGCTCAGCTGGAGAGAAATATCAAAACCTGTCTCACAGCCCAACTGTTGTGAATGAATGACTTCCATCGTTCTTACAGGCTTTCAAAAAAACTCAACGGACAATCCTATCCTACCATCCTTATTAGGGGGAAAATATCCCAGGCATTTTGAATGCTGTTTAAGAGAATGTGTTGCGATCCCATACCATGTATTATATCAACTTTTTTGAAACCCAGAATAAAACCCTTGGAAACTATGCTAAAATGAGGGCATGAACAAAATTTTCTTCGTTAAGATTATATGTTTACCTTAGAAGGTGATTCTAATATCTGGAACTCTTTATTTAACTGGCATGTGCTCCTGGGGTTCACCATATTCCAGGAGCTGATTTGAAAGGACCTTTGAAGCCAGAGTAGCTAGGCAAGTACTCTCCAGCAGAATTATAAACTATTTGTTTTTGAGGCAGGATGACCTTCCTGCCTCGGCCTCCACTGTGGCTGGTTTTTCAGGCCTGTATCATGGTCATGTTTGGGTACTACTAAAACTAGTGTTTAGTAGCCCTAAAATAGGAAAGGAACAATTAACTCTTTAAGTGTTTACTTTTTCACAGCTAAGGATGTGTCTGACTCTTCCTCTGTTCCACAGCAGTTCTAAAAAGGTTCCGTTCATCTTGAATCCACATAACCCCTGAACTGTCTGGGCGTCACCCAGGAGAGGAACGTGATTAAATACACTGCAGAAACTTGTTGCAGAAACTTATCCTTAAGAATGTGGTTTCTTTTAGGATGGAAGAGTGTAGAGAGTGTCCCAAAGCTGGTGTCTGAATATATGTCAAAAAAGATAAAAGTTGACGAATTTGTAACTGACACTCTAACCTTCGACCAAATCAACAAAGGCTTCGACCTGATGCACTCGGGGAAAAGGTGAGCTTTCAGTTCAGCTGACAGTGAAAGTGGGAGGCACGAGCAGAACAAACAGAATGTCAGTGTTCCTTCATGGCTCAGAGGGAGCAGGTGCCTGCTGTCAAGCCCAGTGACATGAGTTCAGTCCCCATGACCCACGTGATAGAAGAGAACTGATCTCCACACACATGCCAGGGTGCACACATATACATACACATAGAGTAAATAAATTAATGTGATTATAAATAAATGTGATTTCTTTTTTAGTTCATCTTTCAAATTTTATTATTCTTGCTCTGTCTCACAGCATTCGAACCGTTCTAAAGATGTAAGTTCAGAAAAGAACACTGTCCTTCCTGTACTTTTTCCTGGGATCAGAAGAGAATAGACTGACAGATCTGCTTCAGAAACTACTAGGAGTGCGTGTAATCATGTCTAGAATCAAGGACAAGGCAACTAATCAATCACAAGTCAGTTTTCTGAACTCTCCACGTAAATAATTGCTGCTCAAGAAATATTTTAACATAATAAAAATACTTTCTGCATTTGTGAGTAAATTGAACGTTTTGTCGTCTCTCTTTAGGCTGCCCGGTATGCAGTCTAGAAACAATGCTAACCCAAAAGAAAGGCTAATTTTTAATTCATCCCCATAGATTTAGTTAACAAACCAAGATTAGAATATCCTTTGTCTGCAAATACCGATTAGAAACACACACTACCAAGCAGTCAGTAAACTTGTTAGTTTAGGCAGCTAGTTCAGTGATACATCCTTGAACTGTGTTAACAACCAAGTGGCCAGGTGAGGTCAGCCCTGCCTGCTCATAGGGCTGCTTTTGGTAGAATTATGAGAACAGAACAGTGCAGTGTGCTCTGTCAGCTGCACATGTGGTAAATACCACAAGTCAAGGGCATGCTCCACAGGATCACCTCCTGCCTAAATGTCTACTCAGCTACTCCCATAGCCCAAAATGAGGCCATGCCGTGAAGGCTGCAGAATGCTCAGAAGCAAGACCTGTCATCTCACTTAGGGCTCAAGTATTGATTTGAGTCCACCTAGCTACCGATAATGCAAATTCGTTTCAGTCACACTGTCCTGTAAGCTGTTACTAAGCTGTGATGTCAGTGCAAGCGGGTGTAATCTCTCCCCTAGCCACATAGTTCAAATCAGATCCCTGGTATCCTGGTCGTGGGCGTCTCTCAAAACACCATAGTACAAATGTGCTTACCAGTTTAGTACAAAGAAGATGCAGACAAGTATCTTTGGCTTGTTCTGGGGATTGGGTGGGGAATGTGGAACAAGAGTAACAGGGCTGAGAGCCTCAAGAAAACATCCAAGTTAAAGCTTTACCCATCTTTTAAAAGCTGTACATAGGGATTTCTCAACTGTCTTAACATAAGTTTCTTTCAGTAGATGGCCATTAACAGATGCTCAACTGGTCAACATGCAGAGAATAACTGGATTGCTAACCCTAAATGAGATGTATATACTTCACACCCCTCCAAGGCTCAGAGACTGTGGAAGATGGGGTAGAAAGATTATTTCAGGCCAACTTTTTCAGACACAATCTAGAAGCTGCACATATGAACTCACAGAAATTTGTGACACCATGCACAAGACAGATCAAGCCAGACGGAGTCCCAGCTTGAAGACAAGCAAGTGAGCACAAAATTCCATCCCTAGCCAAGGAGCTCTTACGGCATGACCCCTGCGCTCACATTCTAGGCCAGGCCTCCACTCTTAGCAGTTGAGCAACACAAATTGAACTCAATGAGTTTAAAGTGGAAGAAAACACAAAGTTGGGGGAAGCAGGAAGATGAAGGTGGATCTGGGTGGGAGGAGAGTGGTTACCAAAATACATTGTATCAAATTCTCAATTCAAAAAAAAAAAAGTTATTTAAATAAGACTCTAGCCTGGAGGTGGTGGCATGCGCCCTTATCCCATCAGACGAGGGCAGATGTCTTTAGTCAGAACAAGTTCTAAGACAGCCAAGGCTACACAGAAAGCCCGTCTCCAACCTGCCCCTGCAAAAAATAAACAAAAAACTATGAGCCAATAGTGATATTGCTAAGGGCAGAGCAGTGGACTGTCAGCGAATAAATGCTGAGGGTTGATACATCTGAGAAGTGCTTCTCTATAAAATGTTCATGTAAATGAAATACTAGATTTGGGAAATCCAAATTGCAGATCAAATGCAAGCAAATAGTGGATTCAGGCAAGGATATCAATGAATGCTAAAGTCATTGTGTGAACATACTATCCATAGTCTCCAAGTAACTTCCGATCTACTTGTTTAAAAAAGAGTAAAATAGGAACGGGGAACAGACACGGCGTGATCGAGCACTGGAATACTCTGACAATTCATATGGGCTGTAATGAACACAGCGTGACATCCACAAAGCCTTCTGTCACAATATTTCTCCTGAGCATATCCTCATGAGAACGAAGACTTTTATATGCAACTGTCACAATTTTTCAAGTGTTAATTTCCTACAATACTCTAAAGAGCAGGGAAGTTATTCCAGAACAAATTACTGGCCCATGACACGGTGGGGTGCTCAGAAGAAACTTGGGGGAAACTGAGTCTGTATACACATTTATTATGCACCAATGTTAGAAACTGTTGGCATAACAATTACATTACAGTCATGTAGACTCCTTTGCTGGGGTGCAGGTACTTACTGGGAATTAAACTGCCAAGCCTCGTGTGCTAATCCAACAGTCTATCAACCAATAATATTCTTGGAACAAGCATCCTTGGAGAAATACAAGCTGAAGTATAATACCCTTTTCTTTTGTACAAAGTCCTGGGTTCAATCCCAGGACCAGCTCAGGGTAAGGAAGCAAAGGTGGTAACATTTGTACAGATGGGGATAGGGAACTACCACTTCACTATACTTCCAACTTTCCTATAAAATTTTCAAAGCATTCTGTAAGGTGTGTTATGTGTAAGTACACACCTTCACTGAGACTAAAGAAAAAGGAGTCCCTCTCCACCACTCTGCCCTGTTCCTTCAAGGCAGCATCTCATTGAACCTGGAGCTCCTGGTTTCTAGCTATGCTGGCAGTGGCCATCTCTCTAGTCCAAGAATTAAAATTTAAAAGAGATCATTTACATATATCATGGGTGTGTATCTACCTTTGCAGAACATTCTGTTGTCAATTTCAACCAAACCAGAAGTGATTTAGAAATCAGCAACAATAGCAATTCCTCAGCCTTTTTGTCTGTAATTTAAAATACATGGGAGACAAGTATTATACACACTGCTGAAGGGTTTCTAAACTATTTATCCACAAAAATACAAAACAAAGAAATGTGATCATCTATTGTCAACATAACTGGATTTGGAGTCACCTAGGAGGCACACTTATGGGAGGGTCTGGAGTGTTTCCACCATGCTGAACGTAAATGGCAACATCATGTGGGCTAATGTCCTGAATACAAAGAGGAAACGGAGAAAGCCAGTCAAGCACCAGCATAATCTCATCTACTTCCTGAGGACACGAGGTTGATGCTCTACTGTGACGCCATTCTTCCAGGATGCACATGTCCCTTTAAACTATAAGCCCAAATAAATCTTCCCTTGGGTTGCTTCTGTTGGGAATTGTCAGCGACAAAAAAAGGCACTGATACCAAGGGCAAACATGTTTTCTTCTTTTAAATTGTAGCTACAGGAAATGCAAGACGGACAGGATAAAGAACGGTCATCGTACAAGTTAAACTGTGTGTTGCAGTAGAGGAGAATACATGCCTACTATACACAAGGCCACCAGTCCAATCCCCGCGCAGACCAAAAAGGCTAATACATTAACTGTGGGTGTACAAAGTAGATGTTTTGTAAACTAAACCTATTAACTGGAAATATCATAATTAGACTAGAGCCCACATTGTTTTTCTTTAAAAAAAAAAAAAAAAAAAGCAAACCAAGGAAAGCACTCCTACAAGCATGTCTAATCTTTGCACAAACTACACCAAGGTTCCGTTCCTGAAGCTTTATTTTCTAATGATATAAACTTAACACCACCCCACTTACTAATCCTACTGTCAGAATACAAACTGCTCTAAATATACCATATTCTTAACATTAAAAGCTCTCACAATACAGCTACATCTCAAATGGTGCTGCCACGCTCCTGGATTAAACAACATGCAATTATGGTACAATATTGTACCTGAAAAGGTGTGTATGCTCCAATGGCCATGAGTTTAGTTTGGATGAAATTAGTCTCATCCCATCAATTCCCTCTGAAACAAATGCAACTACAGTAAGTGGGATAATCGTTCAAACTTTTAATCTCCCTTTACATATTATATTAACATTCATATTACAAAGCATTCCATTCACAAATATTACAGTTTGATTAAAAACTTTAAACACACACACACCCCCAGAAGTCTACACCAGATTCAATCACTTTACTAAATCATTAAAGTCATGAAAACATTATCATTCTCTTAAAGCAATAAGGTCTGAGGCACTCTGGAAAAGACGATGTCTTAAAGTATGTGTCACTGGTATCAAATTATATTACAATAAAGTCATGAGATAGCCAGGAATCAAGGATACTCTCATGACAGCTTTACGATCTGGTGTGTCCCCATCTACAGAGTGAGGTACATTGCAACACAGGACAGCAGCATGCATGCCCATGGCACTTAAGAGGCCTTTCTCACTGCTGCCGGTTACTAAAGGCTAAACTCTGCGGACACCTGGAGACATTGGAATTCTCCCCCATCATCTGCCTGCCACAGGACAACTGTCACTCTTCTCTGAGTACTTCGGAGGGAAACCTCAGCAAAAAAGGGTTCTGAAGAAAAGGGGTTTCTGACCTCTCACTGGCAGACGGGTCTGAGACAGCGGTGTACTGTGAAATGACGCTGCAGCGCAGCTATTTCCCCACGCCAGACCTTACACTCGGACAACCTCCCAAGTGAGCCTTCCCATCCACTCACTGAGTCCACACTGCAGGAAGTCTTTCCTACACACATGCAACAGTAAATAATTAGCATGAGGGTGAGCGGAGTCCAATTCCCAACCAGGAATTAAGCACTAACAAATTATGGATCCACTTATGACAGCAGATATCCTGTCAAAGCAGAATCAACCCAGACCAAAGGTCAGTGTTCAATAATTTTGTATATGGAATTTAAAATGTATGCATATATATTTCCATATATATCAATATATAATTAAAAATCTGGAGCAATATGTTGCTAGTTTCACGATTTCTCATCTCCAACACTCTCCTGGGAAGCAGCTCGTCTGTGGCAGTGATAAAGCAATGGGAAGCAGATCAGGGTCAAAGAAGACAGAGTACAGAGAACTGAGGGGTGAGGCTAGGGACCGAAGGAAGCAAGCAATGTTTCCTTTATTCTTCTCAGCTCTTTCAGACCCCAAAAAAACTCTGAGGATACACACCAAATGCTGCAGTCCCTCCTCAGCCACAGTCAAAACAAACCGAGGGATTTCTAAAAGGCTCTTCATTTCTGTACTTTCAATAAAAACACAGTACAAGATGGTGTTCAGACATTAGGCATCTTGGGAGGATTAAAACTGGGACATGAAATGAGGCCGAGAGCTATCAAGTCTCCGGGTAAGAATTTCACAGCCAGTGTCCGTGACCAGCAGGGTGTGCTCAAACTGGGCGGATCGCTTCCCATCCCTCGTCACTGCAGTCCAGCCATCTGGCCAGGTTTCATCCTGCCATCCACCTTAAACAAGCAAAAACAGTTGCTTAGTTTTGTCATTCACATCGCTCACAGTCTCCAGGTTAGTATGCATCAAGAAAGGAAATAGCCTATGGTGGCGCACACCTTTAATCCCAGCACCTGGGAAGCAGGAGCAGGCAGATCTCTGAATGAGGTCAGCCTGATCTACAGAGTGAGTTCCACGACTGTCAAAGCTGCACAGAGAAACTGTCTCAAAAAGCAGAGAGGAAAGAGGAGTTGAGCCCCATCGAGATCCACCTCAACTCTGTTTCCGGTAAAGCCTTTCCATCTCCTCCCATGCGCAGCTCTCACTAACCAAGTAACCATGTCCAGTTTTCCTCAGTGGAGCAAATTGACCATTTTTCCATTTCTCAAATCAAGGTGACATTTCCAAAATAAAGACATCAGACTTGCTTCCAGCAAACACATGGAAACTCCTCCCGGGAGAACTGAGCAGAAACTTGAACTGGCGACTGTGCAGACAGACTAAGGGAGTCAACTACCTCAGTGTGCACAGTGAGCACGAGTTCCCGCACTGCCACAGCATGTCACTCCAACGTGACTGCAAAAGGCTGGGGACAGATTATAGTATGAAGTCCTTATAACCAGAGAAAGGAGCAAAGAGAAACAGGGTTTTTGTTTGCTTGTTTGTTTCTGGTTTTTTTGAGACAGGGTTTCTCTGTGTAACCCTGTTGTCCTGGAACTATTTCAGAAAGCCAGGCTGGCCTAACTCTGCCCGCCTCTGCCTCCGGAGTGCTGAGATTAAAAGTTTGTGCCACCACCATCTAGCCTGAGAAACAGGTTTTTTGAGGGCTAAGAAAAATCAGAGGCCTGAAGCAATGGTCCCATTGGCAAAGCACTTTTAAAAGCATTGAGGCCCTGAGTTTGATACCCAACACCCCTATAAAATGTTAGGTTCTGAAAGACTTAGACACAGACAGCTCTCCTGGGACTTGCTGGCAGCCAGCTTAGCCTAATTAGCAAGCCCCATGTCCCAATGAGAGACTTACTTCAAAAACAAAGTGGATGGCTCCAGAGAAATAGAGCATGAGTCTGACCTCTGGGCACTGACGCACACGTGGGTATTCAGAGCTGGAGGGTCTGGGAAGGTGTACTTCAACAGAGGGCTCAGAGAAACCAGTCAACAGCACTGACATGCTGCACTGCCTAGACCCAATGAAGAACTCGGAGAAGTACTTCCCAGTTACAATCTGCTAAGTGCCGACAACAAAGCTACCACGTGACAGTCCGTACTGCCAGAGGAACAGAGAGACCGGCCACGAGAGACCAGTGTCTGCGATGTGCTTACTTGTGATGCTGCAGGAAACCCCAGCCGTGCATGCTGATTGTGGAAGACTGGATGGCTCATCAGTCTGGCAAATTTTGCAACATAAACAGCTATGTGTCCTGGGCAAGTTAGACTCTTCAAAGATCTGTTTAATATTCTACTGCCTTCTTCATTAGCTGGAATTAACTTGTGTAACTGTATCTGTCTCCTCTTCCCCTGCTATATCAGGCAAGAACTTCTACAGAGGCTTGATGGAGAATCGCATTTTGAGAACTCATCCTTTTTAAGATCTCTATGAACAGGGACCACAGTCAAGTAAGTACTTTACACTTACTGACAGCAGAATTATCAAAGTATCTTCTTAGAAACCCTTGGATGTTCGAGTCTCTACATCTACCCATCAAGATGCAAAGGGGAGAATGAAGCAAAAGGAAGTAGGCAGAACCAGCTACTGATTTGATGGGTAACAAAAACAAATAAAAATTCAGCAAATGTTACAAGGTCTGAAATATCAGCAGATAAGGGTGCTTGCCAACAGCCTGACAACCTAAATTTGGTTCCCAGGCCACACATGGTAGAGAACAAATCTCTACTCATTGCCTGATCCACATACTATGTGTATACCTGCAAAACTTAAAGACATGCCGGGCAGCGGTGGAACATGCCTTTAATATCAGCACTTGGGGAAGCACAGACAGGTAGATCTCAGTAAGTTCGAGGCTAGCCTAATCTACAGTGAGTTCCAGGACAGTCAGGACTGTTACACAGAGAAACTGTGTCTCAAAAAACATAAATAAGTAAATAAATAAATAAATAAGCAAACAAATAAATAAGCAAACAAATAAATAAATAAATGCATAAAATGTAAAAGAAATGTTACAAATAGAGTATAGGAACACACATACTCACCTTCACAAATCATTGGCTCAATTGTAAACACGTGGCCCGACTTCATCACACCAACTGCCTTGTTTTCTGAAATTAAAAGAAAGTCTCAAAAAGACACCAAAACCCAACAGCACTGAACTGAACAGCTTATAGGAACATGGGACTGACGTTTCCAGCAGTTCCCCTTCATTAAATTCTCTCATGGTCTGTCATTCAGCAAAGAGGCCACCACCAGTAACCACCTGTCTGCAGGCAGATTGTATTCCAGCTTGGCTTTCTGCGATAAAAGAGGGATGTCCACAGGCTAGGCTTCAGATACAGTCACCACTGTGGAAAAGCAGTCTTTATGTGCAGAGATTAGAAAAGGCAATCACTGCTGGGCGTGGAGGAGCACACTGTAATAGCCACTGCCCATCACCCATCCACTTAGGGAAGTGTGAGTGATATGTGTCATATGCTAGAGCCTCTCAATTCTTTGAGGAAGGGGAGGATGGTTACATAATGGAATACACACTAGGACACAAATACACAACTTAGAGAAAGGTCTGTAAGTAGTCTTTTATCTCATTCTCAAAGGGAACTAAGACTGCAGAATAGGCAACTTGTTTATTTAAATGATAAGGAGACATCTCTTTCTATATGAAAGCAAATTGCACTTTACAGTCTACATATTTACTCTGCCTTTTATCAACTTCACAACTAATATTTTTAGGACCACCGTGAGACATGAGTAAGGCTGCCTGGTCCTGCTTCGTCTCCAAAGCCAGAATTTAAAAGTAGGAACAGTCTTTTCAGAAAGGCCTCGCCAATATGGAGCACAAGTTTAAATTTAAAAAACGAAAGCATAAAAAGTGATCATTTATCAGCTAAATAAGCACGGCATTTACTCAGGCTGGCCACCAGAGGGCAGACATGTCCGTTGCTCCAAGGTTCTTTTGCAGTCAAAGGCGTCCTTCCCACTGAGTTGCTACTGTACAAATACTAACTTTATCTACTCCAGCTGGGCAGGCAAGCGTCCCCCCCCCCACCCACCCACACACCCACACTTCCATTCCAGCCCCCTCCTGGTGAACAGCCAGCATTACTGCTCCCCACTACTTTAGGCTCCCCAATGTACACTCACTGCAGATCTACTTTTTAAAGTCATGTGAACCCTTGGAAGCAGAAAGCAACTAAGAACTCTTAAGAATTAGGTTTTTCATTTCTAATATCATGAACTTGTTCTCAAAATGGCCTGCCACTTCTGATTTACAGGGAGTCATTCCCCTCGGTCTACCAAAGAGAAAATGCTAGAATTCTTGTGTGGTGCCACAGAGAACAAGAGGCATGAAGGGATCTAAAGCTGTGCTGTCGGTTGCTTCCACAGCAACAGAGATGGGTTTTAACGTTTATAAATAAACAAACAAACAAACTACAAAATTTAAAACCAGAACAATAGTTTCTTCCTCAGTCTCCATGTGAGCAGTCACAGTTGCCGTGTGTTCAGGATTTCAACTGCTATGTCCATTCTAGGTTAGCAGTGCTCTCCCAGAAATGTTTCTAAAGATGCTGACATGTGCAGTCAGAATCCTGCATCTTTTCTTCCTCATACTGTCTGTTCCTTGCCCTCAAAAGAAACCTGCAGGCAAACTCAGAGTGGGTCTCACTTCAAAACATCTATTCAGGACTCCCTCCACCTGCAAAGTAATCTCAGGCATACTTTAGTTACTGTCCAGGACCCAGCGACCGACTGCTTCAGTCCTTACTGTAAGAAGCACTAGACCCAGGAGAAAGACTGAATCCAGGCAGACAGACCCCAAAAGCATTTGTTCACGACTCATAATCACGAGCAAAGGAGCTGCCCATGTGAGCACGTAGTCTGCGGAAAGCTGGGCTCAAAGACACTGAAGATAGAGCTCAGTGCCAGCGCTTGCCTAGCAGGCACAGTGAACAACAAAGCTGAGGGATGATGTAGAGATATGACCATCACATAAGATAACGCATATCATGTCACCATCATTCTAAAACCGCAGGTCACGTTTTAGGTAGGAATGTCAGGCAAACTCTAAGTGCTTCCCAGGTATCAACTCAATCCTAACAATTCCTGGATATCATCATTCCCTATTACTACAGGATGAGAAAAATTGACACAAAGACATTACTGAGTGTTTACATAAAAGTTCAGAGAGAGATGAAGAAACGTGTCTAAGGTGCACACAGTCACGTGCATTAAATTCCCGCTGCTGACTGTTGTGGACAGCTTTTACTTCTAACACCAAAAAACAGATGCATCCATTAACGGTTAATCTCCCGGAGAAAAGATCTCTGGAACACAATGTCTTAGGAGAAAAGATCTCTGGAACACAATGTCTTAGACTTCCTTTGTTTTTCTTCCATACTACTCTCCTCTTAAAATAACCACCTATTCTCCATTATTAAACCAATAAATAATACACAAAGAATTAACAGCAAACCAAGTTAGGATGAACTGATTTTACCTAAGGAACCAGAAGGGTGACAGCAAGACTATGTACGGATCACCACATCCATCTAGGTCTCTCCTAGAGTGCGCAGTCAGGTTACACTCCCTACTTCCCTTGCAGTTAGATAAGATTAAGTCACTCAATTCCTACAAACTGGAACAAATGCAGGTGATTTGTGCTCGTCCCCGGCTGGTAGACTACAACTCCCAAGCACATCCTTCCAAGCATCTCCATCCCCTCCTGACACGTTATCTGTTGACTAGGAGATGATGTCATGGTGACTGGTGATGGGAAAAGATGGGTTGAAGGAAACAGAGCCTGGATCACCTCTTCATGACCAAACACCTCCTATAGACTATCACGTAAGAAAGACTTCAAACTTGTGTTTGAACAGGTAACACTGGGCGGGAAAGGGTGTACTCACAGCAAATACATTCCTTGAGTGAATACAAAATAGAAGGCCCTAAAGTATTTGAACAGTACTCACTGGCATAGTGTGGCACATTGGGGGCTGTATGGAAAAGTTTGTGGATTCCATGCCCACAATAGCTTCGAACAACTGAAAATCCATTTGCTTGGGCATGTTTCTGAATGATATTTCCCAGCTCTCTGTATCGAACACCAGGCTTCACTGAAAGAGAAAAAAACCATGAGGAAGAGCAGCACTTAACTAAGCAGTTGGTTCCCATGTAGCAAGGACCTTTGTATGTATACATGGTGCCTTCATGCCCGAATATAGAAATGAGGAAATTCAGGCACAAGAAAATCCAGACAGTCAGTAATGACAAAGCTTATTCAAACACAAGAGCACCATTAACGTAAAACAGGGAAAATGCCATGCAGAATACCAAGGGGTCAAAAAAAGCACCTTCTGTTTTCTCTAAAAACAAAACAAGAAAATGGAAAACACACTTTTTTACCCTCTTTCCCTAAGGGTTCTCTAAAGGAACAGAACTTATAAAGAAAAAAAATGCATTTTTTGAAATACAAAAAAAGTTATATTCAAATAATATAAAGTTGTCCTCTTACCCCTAAAAGCACAGTAGCTTGTGTTCTATGTGCACACATACATATATGTAATTTTAAATCTGCTTTAAAGGAGGTACATCTGAATATACAGTTAAAAAAAAACTAATTTGAAAGAATCTTTATGATATTAATAGAAAAATAGTAAATTAGCAATACTGAACAATCTATGATTCTGACCTAATTAAGTACATACACTATCTGTATATGGCTGAACACACAGCAGAGAGAAAAAGACCCTACAAGTACCAAGGACACTATGAAAAGCAAAGAGGGAGGCAAACTACAGAAGCTCCACCCTCATCCCCCCCAAATCCCTCTCCTTGTTTTAATTTCCTATGAGAACACAAGGCAAGTGAAAACAAAAAGCCAAATAAAGAGAAAAATGCAGGGTGCTGAGCAGTGGTACATTCCTTTAATCCCAGTACTCCAGAGATAGAACTCTGTGAGTTCAAAGTTAGCCTGGTCTATAGAGCTAGTTCCAGGACAGCCAAAACTGTTACACAGTGAAACCCGGTCTCGAAAAACCAAGAAATAAATAAGTAAAATAAACGTGCACTGAACACTGGTGGTCTGTGGTGCAAGAGGGTGTCACGGCTGAGGCTGACCTGCATCAATGGCTTGCATCAGGCATTCATATGTAGTCTGGACAAGTTTCCGTGCTCCTTCATCCACATCTCCAACAAAAAAGGTCTCATTTAGATCCCCATGATAACCATTTCGATAAAGAGTGATGTCCACTGGGAGGAGAGAAAAAGGCAAATGTAACCAAATGAAAACAACACTGTGTGCATTGTCTAACTCCGCAGTGAGTGTGGAGCTGCCTAAGGAAAACCCTCGGGGGAAATTCACTCAACTCACTGCAGAGCACAAGACAGATGAGGGCTTTTATGTCAGTAACGAGATCCTTTGTGACAGAAGAAATATTACACAGAAGACAGCTGTGTAAGATAAATAACCAAGTTAGCAACACTGACCTGACGACTTCACTAAGTTCCGAACTATACAGGAAACATTCCCACTATCTTTAACTCGATCTTCCTGGAACACGAGAGCAAAGCTTAGCTTATCTTATCTAGTTCTAGGGTTTTTTAAATCCCTCTGGTCTTTCATCCTTCTGTAAGTATCATCTGTCTTCATCCCAGGCTTAAAATAAAGATTAAACTACGTCACTACAATAAACTATCTAGAGAATACACTAGGTATCTTTACACTGCGGAGCGGAGAGTTCATCCCTGAAAGCGCCATCTGCTGTCACAGGTGTGGTGGTGCACGGCTTTAACCTCACACTGGGGAGGCAGTCAGGTGGAGCTCTTTGAGTTCAAGGCCAACAAGAGCTACGTTGTGAGACCAGGTTGCAAATATTAACGATTTTGTGGTGCAGAAATCCACCAGCGCTGGGAGGCAGAATTTTCTGAGTTCAAGGCCAGCCTGGTCTAGGTAGTGAATTCCAGGACGGATAGGGTTTAGTAAAGAGACCCTGTCTAAAAATAAACAGAGATTACTTCAATTTTGAGTGAGAGTTTTAAATAGGGAAAAACCAAGTCAAGAAAACAGAAACCACCTAACAGACTCCCAAAACTTGTTTCTTTACTCACAATAAGAAATGTCACACATATTTTCTTACCATTAACAATATCACCTTCTTGCAAAGGCCGTCTGTCTGGAATTCCATGGCAGATGACTTCATTTACTGAGGTACAACAAGACTTTGGGAAATTATAGTAATTCAGGGGAGAAGGATAGCAATTTCTTGCAATGCATGCCTATGGTAAATTAAAATACAAAGAAAATCATTTGGAATGGACAAAAGGAAAAAATCTATATACAATTAGTCAGATCGTAAAATCTGAAGAATTTTAAGACAGATGCTACTATAAAAAACGGATATTATATTTACTTGAAAATAGTGATGGGTGTATAGGTATATGTGCATGTATATATGCATGAATGTGTACTGGCAAATACACTCAGGACACACAGTCCAGTTCTTTCAGGGAGGCTTTTGCCATCTACAATACCATCATCACTGTAACGGTAGGGGGGTCAGTTTCATCCTTCCAAGCAATGGATGGAGAGATCTTTAGAACCCACTGTCCACATGTCTGAACTACTTAGCACTTCTTTGTGCACAATGTAGGCACACAATGTAGACACTAGTCTACAACTAATAGACTCTAACAAGCAATCTTTATTTTAAAACAAAAGATACTGTCATGTAATATATACTACAAATTTTATCTGATCTGTTTATTGTCTTGTGAATGAGGATTTTGAAGTTACAAGCTCATCTATTTGAATGCTTAGTCACTAGGGAGTAGAATTCTGGTAGGACAAACCTTTGGCTTACAAGGTTAGAAGGTGTGGCCTTGTTAGAGAAAGCGTGTTGGGAGATTGGCTCTCTCCCCTCTCCTCTGTCTACTCACTGTCTATCCTCCTCCCACCACCAGCCTGCATGCTGCCAAGCCCCCACCAAGATAGTAATGGACTCTCTGCAACTGTAAGCAAGGACAGACTAAATGCTTTCTTTGTGGAGCAACTGTGGCCACGGCATCTCTTCAGAGCAACACAACACTGACTAGGACAGGATTCTCCCATCTCATCTGTTTATTGCCTTTTTCCTGTGTATATGAAAGGGAAACTAATTTCTAGTCTAGTTTCTGCAGTTTATTCTGTATTTCAGAATACCTGGCATATGTAGTGGTATGGTTTTTTCTATAAAAGTTGATAAAAGACTGAGGATTCAGAATAACATTTCTCAAGCGTCCCTGGATTTCAGCATCACATACATAGTCATGCCTCAGAACCTGTGGAGGATGGGTTCCTCAATACCCGGCTGGCTACCAAACTATGCAGACACTCCAGTCTTCAGTACAGTGTAGTGTCTGCATATATACTGTCCATATCCTCCCACACTTTAAACCATCAGTCTATTATTTACTATTACACTGTAAATATTCCTATTTAGAGAACAGTATCAAGGAATACAGTAACACAAACATGTCTGTACAAACCTAAGTTATTTTTTTCCCAAACATTTTCAATTGCTGCTGGCCGAATGCCTAGAGGCCCAAGATCTATAGGTAGGATATACTTACCAATTAATAGCTACAGAATACTTCCCATATTCAAAACAATACAAAAATAAGCTTTCAAATTCACTTAATAAAGCTATTTTGAACATTATAAAATGAATTTTTGAAACTTCTGATAGAAAAAAGTAAAGGTCTTACTAAGTGTACAGCGTGATCAATTTCTTCAGTAGTTACACCTGCTTTAATCATCCCAGCAGCAATATCCAAGACTTCTCTAGCAAGCTGAAAAATAAGTACATTCAAGAAGAAATGAAACAACCTATACTCTACACTAGCTTTGATTTATGATTTATGAAAAATCAGTCAAATAAAATCATTTGATATAATTTTGGATGCAATATTTAAAAGTCAGAGACATATAAAAGTATGTAAAAATAAATGCATATAAAAATTGGGATAAACAAGTTTACTAATAACTTTTTGTTTTTGAGACAGGCTTTCTCTGTGTAACAGCAGTGACTATCCTGGAACTTGATTTGTAAACCAGGCTGGCCTTGAACTCGCAGAGATCCACCTGCTGTTGCCTCAGAGTGCTGGGATTAAAGACATACATCACTACCATCTGGCACTAATAAGTAAGCTTAATGAAGATTTATATCCTAAATTAGGTAAACTATCAACTGACAGTATTACATTTCTAAAATGGGGGAGCATGAAAGGAAATTACATAAGAAAAACCTAATGAATTTCCTCAAAAAAATCATAGTAAGCAAAAGAAATAAGATTCTCCAGATAATAAATAGCATCAAATCACTTTAAAATGCTGCACAAAAGCCTTGAGTGAGCATCTAAATGAACAAAATCAGTTGTTTCTAATCCCACCCACACTCCAAACACAGGTGTCTCACAAGACTTTAGTCTAACTCTGTGTGAGCCTTGGACCTTGTCCTGTGCTATAACATTTGTAAACATAGAATGATCATAAATACTTCACTCTGAAAAATAATGCTTGGTAGCCAGGTGGTGGCGGCACATGACTTTAATCCCAGCATTCGGGAGGCAGAGGCAGGTGGATCTCTCAGTTTAAGGCCAGCCTGGTCTACAGAGTGAACTGCAGAACAGCCACGGATACACAGAGACTATCTCAGAAAAACAAACAAAATGAGAACAATGCTGCAAAAGCTCTTAAGCAAAGTCATGCTCATCTTCCTGTCTTTGCAATTCAGTAAATATGTTTATGCAAATAAACAAACAATACAAAACTGATCAAAGAAAATGGCAACTACAGATGAGTCGCTTAGTTTTATTCTAAAATAGATTGTTTAAATATAAAAATGTTTTGAAAATAGGTAAAGAAAAGGGATGGTTAGTAAGAGTTTAAAATTTATAGCTTCATAAACCGTTAATCACAGACTTCCTGTGATTCCTCTTAACCCTGTCCTACACGTGAAGAAAAACAACTTACCCTACACACAAGTCGCATCCCTTCTATATCTTCAGCTGAGAGTAATTTGATTTGAGAAGTACCTTTGAGAGCCTGTTCAGATTCAGACATTCCTGGAACGGAAAATGAGTGAGTAAAACCACAACCAAAAGAAAGACAGAACTCAGTACATTATACCCTGGCAACCCGGTAACCGCTGATTCTCCTTATGTACCATACAAAACTATTTCAATTTCAGAGGATCCAAGTAAGCTTTTTTTTTTTTTCCAAAAATATGTAGTATTTTCAACACTACAGTGGTATATTATTTGTGCTTTAATAAATAAAGCTTGCCTGTAGATCAGAAGGCAAAGCAGCCATAGTAGTCACCATACAAGCCAGGGAGTGGTGGCACACACCTTTAATTAATCCCAGGACTAGTGAGACAGAGGCAGGTGGATCTCTGTGAGTTCAAGGCTACACAAGAGGGAATCTGCTAAAAGAAAAACAGAGCTCACACAGAGGTGATCACAGCATTTGGGATTACAGGCCTCAATACCAACATTAGGAAGGTGGAGACAGGAATGATGTGGCTGGGTGGAGAGAAGACTACAAGGGGAAGCGACATGAACTCAGTGGAGTATAGAGTGTGGGGTGAGGAATCTTCAGGATTGGCGGAGACAGGATCTCACCCATTTTCAGATTGAGATAAGAGCCAGTGGCTGGCTGCTTTGCTTTTCTGACCTTCAGGTTGAACCCCAATTGGGCTTTTATTATTCAACACAAGAAGGAAATAAAAGAAACTGAAGAAAAATATCTACAAATTCTACTAGGAACCAGCCAATGTTTACGGAGTACTGACTGTGTGCCAGGTCGTGTACTCAGATTCACTAATAATGAACAGCACAACTTACAAACGGCTTTCATGCCATGAATGAAGAAGCATCTGCGCACCAGCAACTAATCATCAACTGCCTTACTGCTCTAAAACCAGACCTAAGTCGCTCTCACTCAAAATACAGTTTAGGACCTTGTCTAGGGGATTTTGTTTGTTTTGTTGGGTTTGGAGGGGGTTGTTTTGTTTAAGTTTCATGTGTACTGGTATTCTGTCTGCATGACCTATGGTCTTAGAGGCCAGAAAGGGCATCTGGTCCCCTGGAACTGACATTACAATAGCATGTGAGCCATCAGGAAGGTGCTGGGAATTGAACCTGGATCTCCTTCAAGAGCAGCCAATGCTCTTAAACACTGAGTCATCTCTCCAGACTGGTTTGACTTTTAGTAGGCTCTAACTAACATCTGAAAAATGAAAAAGGAGTAGAAAGGACCACATTCTGCATTATAAAGCCCCAGGTAAATATGGCTGTGAAATACCTGATTATTATTTTTACACACATGGGAAATCCTACCCAAATAATCTTCATTAATGAAATTAGTCTAATTCAAGTTTTATATATACTTAAAACAGTCAATATAGCAATTTCAAAATCTTGGGGAGAAAATGAATCCTGTTTTCATTCTCTGAAATGGAAAATGCCCAAACAAACTTTTTTGCAATTTCTTTACGTGTGTGCTGGTGTGTGGAGGTCAGTCAGAGTAATGGACACCTAGGGAAGGCGCTGTTAACCACTGAGCTCTCTCTGAAGCCCCCTAAATAACTTTTCATTACCATAAATTAAGAAAAGATTCACATCAAAAGACAGGATTATCAATTCAATATTAGAAAGTAAATGACTATCCAGAAAGATAATCCTCATAACTTCGGTTGCTCACCTTAAAATATAAATCTTAAAATATAAATCTCAAATCAAAAAAAAAAAAAAGAGCATCTGGGACAATGCTACTCCAGCAATACTAGCAGACTAAGTAAAAGCAAGAAAACATAAAACGTAAAAGGAAGGACAAAGACTTTATCAACCTCAGATTTTACATAGACACAGAACAAAAGAACCATCTGATAAATGGATGAAAATAATTTAGTAAGTTAGCAGTCAAGATGTCAAAAATCAAAAACTCTGCCTACTATAATACAAACAAGCTAATAACTACTAAACAATAAAGTACCCAGAACAAATATAACAAAAAAGAGCTTCAAAAAGGAACTCTGAAAACTTCACTTTAAAAATATAAAAGGAGATTAATACAACAGAAAACATGCCAACAATAACAAAATAATAAATAAACAAACAATAAATAAACAATGCCAACAAGATATTTTGGGAATCAAGACAAACTTATTATAAACTTAATACAGAAAAAGAAACATGCAAGAATACTCAGCAAATTTCTGAAAAAAAAAAACAAACAACAAACAAACAAAAAACAAAGGTGACAACAGCAAGACCTGCAAATATGAGAACATTTCCAGGAGTCAAATTTGGAAAGGGCATATGATTACACAAACGAGCCAATCAAACACCAGATCAAAGACATGAGAATCAAATATAATAATACAAGACACATGTATCTTACTATATACAAATGCTGAAAGTTTGAATAATATAATGAGAAAACATTAGTATTCAGCTGAAGAAAAAAACATTTTTATCATATAATTCAGAGTGTTAATGTAAAAAGAACATTTTAGAAATCAACTTTGAAAAAACTATTAGTCTAATGGGGTTAAGAATATGAAGGAAAAGGAAAGAAAATACAATTTTTAATACATGAAAACCTGTTAAACTTTATAATTTAAAAATGTAAGCTAAAATAAAATACACAATTTCTCAACCTTTCAGACTTATAAATACCATACAAACTTGATAACAAATAATGCTGGTAATGCTGGTGACAATGGAAGAGAAGCAAAGTGTTTTTCTTTTAAAATTTGGACCATTCCCTGAAGTTGTGTGTCATCCTCAAAGAGGATGCTAGTCTTCACTGTATGGTTCAAATTCAGTGTATGTTCTGTCAGAGCAAGCATGCCCATGTTTTATTTGTTTGTTTTTTTGGAGGGTTTTTGTTTTGGTTTGGTTTGGTTTTTCAAGACAGGGTTTCTCTGTGTAGCTCTGGAGCCTGTCCTGGCTCTAGCTCTGCAGACCAGGCTGGTCTCAAACTCACAGAGATCTGCCCGCCTCTGTCCCCTCAAGGGCTGAGATTAAAGGTCTGTTCACCACCGAGGCTCATGCTCATGTTTTTATGAGAGTAATGATTGGCAAAATACTCTGATATTTCTAATATCTCAAAATAAAAATGAATATATCCTTTGATTCAAACCATTAGACAATTAACCTAAAAAGATATTCCTAATTATGAACAAAGATGAAACTACGAGAATAGAAGCTACAATCAAATTCACAGAAGCAAAACCCTGCAAATAATCTAATCTAACCATTCATGAGTAGAGGCCTGGTTGATAATTATGATACGCCCACACAATGAAATTAAAATTAGAACTAAAGAACTTATATGAACTCATATAGAGCACATCACAATATATTAGCACATTAAGAAAGGACAAAAAGGTGAAAAGATGTAATAGTACACACATTTGTATATATTTGTGTGTATTTGTATATAAACTCACAGAATATCTTGGGAATGTTCTTAAACCTCTACAGAGTAGGACTTCTTTTCAATGCAAAACATTCTATTCTGTTAAAAGTTATATTTATTTCTTAAAATATTAAGTTAATACTACATTCAAAGGAGAATAAAATTACATGTTTCCAAGGTATCACTATACTGTCTTTTCCTTAAACTTATTCACAATGAATTTAACTAAATTTTAAAATTACGTATAGAAAAGTAATGCCATGGCTCCGCACATCTTAAAAGCAAAGCAGCTATCTAAGCTCCCATTCAGGGGTACAAGCTGTCCACAGAGGCAGCAGACATGGAATCCCATGCTCAGAAGGCTGAGCCAGGAGGACTGTCCAGGAGGCCAGTTTGGGCTAGGTAGTTAGATCATGTCAAGAATAAAAAAATGTTAAATATTTTAAATTTCAAAATAAATGATGTAAAAAACCACAGGTATTCAGCCATTCTCATTTCTGACATGCAAAGCCAGTCAACACCTAGTCCAACCTAAATACTGTACAAGTTCAAAGGTCAGAGACTAAGTCCACTGACCTGTGTGGCAAATTACTCATCTTCTCTGCATGTCTCACTATTATTATCTATAAAATAGAGAAGACAACAGAACCTACCTCAGAAATGTTGAAAGTATTAAATGGAGTAACACGTGCAAAGAACTTAGCACAGTGCCTGACACACGCTAAGCAGAAATAAATATCAGTTACTATCGCAGTCATCCCCGTCATGCTCACAACACCACCTACACCACCACTGCCGTCCTCTCCGCTGCTACAGCCCAGTCTGAGTGAGGATCCACTCGGGCCTTCAGAATCGACTTTTGCCTTAATTTAGGTTAAAAGCAAAAAGAAAATCAAAGCCTTTCCCTCCCAACTGGCAGTTCATTTAACACAAAATACAACATTTTTCTCAATGTTGCCTTTAATAGCCACATAAACACTGTTTTCAGAACTGGACAGATTCCTAAAGAGGGGGAAAAATCTTTATCTTAAATACTCTAATGTGGCTTTTAAAAAAGGAACCATGTTCACATTTACATATCCAGCACTGAAAACTCTCTACACAGAGCATTCCTTCCTCTGCAGTGATAACCAAGCCCACAAATGGAAACGGGAACTTACCTAAGGGATGGTCAGCGTAGTCTGGCCTCTGAATGTAACTGGGCACTGGTCTCGTTGGCATCTAAGAACATTAACAAAATCAGTTCAGCACCTGCTAACTAGTAACAAAATTAACCTGGGAAGAAGACTGAAGAGTCAGGTTCAGGCAGAAGTTTTTAATAAGTCAATTCTAAACCAGGCTGGTGGTGGCACACGGCTTTAATCCCATCAGGAGGGAGGCAGAGGCAGGATCTCTGTGCGTTCAAGGCCAGTCTAGTCTACAGAATGAGTTCTGGGAGCGGTTCCAAAGCTACAGAGAAACTCTATCTCAAAAACCCAAGTGAATGAATGAATGAAAAAAATGAAAGAAGTTAATTCTAGTTGGCATGTTAATGCTGTAAGACCCCTAGCTCACTCACACATGCTAAGCTTACTTTCTGTGCCAGTGCCACGCATGTCTGAGAAAGAAGAGCTCATATATATGAGGCTGGAGAAATGGCCAGTGTTCATCAGGTGGCTCCAGGGAGACCCGACTCCTCTGGTATCTGCTGGCACATGAACTCATGTGCAAATACCCACACAGAGATAGAAATGCAGAATTTAAACAATAAAGGAGTAAATCTTTAAAAAAGTAAAAATCACCAGGCTCTTGCTCCAAACTGGAACAAAGTGGCAAAAGGAAAAAGTACACATTCCTAGACACAATCACTGGAAGGGGATACAGAAACATCCTTATGTGTCTGGTAGCTTTCCAAATTTTATATTAAATACATATTCATTTTATTAAAAGTACAAGACAAGTCAATTTAAATATTCAAGGGTAGCAAATTTCAACTTAAGTGAATTGTCATGTTAAAACTCTTGAGTCCAGAAGGTATAGCTGCACATGCCTTTAATCCCAGAATTTGGGAGGCATAGACAGGTGGGTCCCTGTAAATTTGAGGCAAGCCTGGTTTACAGAGGGAGTTCCAGGACAGCCAGAGCTACAAAGGGAAACCCTGTCTTGAAAAATCAAAGCCAAGCCAGGCGATGGTGGTGCACACCTTTAATCCCAGCACTCGGGAGGCAGAGGCAGGCTCTGTGAGTTCGAGACCAGCCTGGTCTACAGAGCTAGTTCCAGGACAGACTCCAAAGCCACAGAGAAACCCTGTCTCGAAGAAAAAAAAAAAAAAAAACAAAGCCAGAGAGAGAGAGAGAAATAATATTACCCCACTCTTATTTAAAATTTATAAAGTTTTAGTCTTTATATCTAAAATCTTCTCCACTTCTTCCACAACTGCCAACTGTCCTACTAGCTCCCAAACAAAATACCCTGAGCTCTAGCATGTTCGCTGTTCCTTCCTGTTCGTGCCCCACTACTGCAATACAAATTACAAGCATTAATTTCAGGAAATTGAAAACTGGTTAAAGACAGTGATACATCCCAGTTACTTGACATACTCACCAGTGGGTAATGTGGTCTGAGTTTACCAGTGTACCGGTAGCCTGCCCATGGATCAGTGTTCACATCTCCTTCTAAGGTCCAGGAACACACTTCCCGTTTTGCCTTTTCGTCTTCTGGGAGAGAGATGGACAGATGTGAAGGACAAACAAGATCCAGGCTTTTGCTGAGCAGAGTGGTGCGCATCTGTCATCCCAGCAGTTGGAAGACTAAGGTAGGAGGGTCATTAAGTTCAGGTCACACAGAGTACACACTACGCTCAGGGCTATCCAGATGGCTGGCTCAGTGAATAAAGGAGGCACCAACACCCCACAAGGCAGAAGGAGAAAACTATATCCCCCAAAAGTCCTGACTTCCTTCCAACCATGTAGCATGTATTTTTTCCTGCACATGCAAGCACAAATACAAATAAAATGGTAAATGAAATTTTTAAAAAAAAATCTAGATTCTGTCTCAAAACAAATTCAAAAAGGCTGTGCTTTACCAACCTCCTAGGAAGGGAACAAGGAAAAAGAAAAGGAAAGGCAGATTTTCAAATCTCCCTGCTGATCTGCATTCCTGCCCTTCTACAAACAGTATTTTCAAAGAAGAATTGAAAGCAGACCTCAAACAAAAAACACAAAAGCTATCAAGACAAACAAAGCTGAAACACAAGTTCTTTTCTAATCTTTATACAGAACTCACTAGAAATTTACCCCTGAAAATTTAAGTAAGCTTACATTTCCGGATCCGTTTAATCCTCAACAAGTACTAGAGTCCTAATAATCCTGATGAGCTGAGGCTGGCAGCAAAACCTTAAACAGCTGGGAAAGCAAAGGACGCTGTATCTGTTTTTCAAAAACCACAATGCACTAGGTTCAGATAAGATACAGGCAGTGCCAAAGAACATCAGACTTCACGCACTATAAGGCCCAAAATATATGACCTTCAAGCTGTACACTTTCATTCAAGGATCAAACCAAAAGCAGCAAATCTCTTCCTTTAAGCTTTGGTAAACTTTCACTGACAGTATTTCCTACTGGCAGACTACATTTCCTCTCGTGGATAACCCAACACTCCCATTAAGCACAGGTATCACTTTATACCACCACAAAAAAGATATCTTTTAAAAATTGTATTCCCTTTTCCTTCAAAGATAGTTTGGTTAACCTCAGATGCTTTGGTAAAGCAATCTAACAAACTTCATTAGACCAACGACCTCCTAGAAAACAGAGGCAGATGAGTACAAGGTACCAAAATCACCCACACAGAAAGTTTTCAGCAACTACCACACTACCTGCTAAAACCGTATGCATCAGAGGCAGTGCTTTATGCACAGAAGTCCTTGTCAGTTGCCAGGAAACCATGGTAGGTCAGCCACACTAATAACTATGTTTACAGGATGAGGAGCCGATACAGAAAGGCTATCTGAAAGAACAGCCACACCAATGTGGCTGACAATGGCTAAGAAACAGTTAATAGTCTGTGGGGTAATACAAGACACCTCCAAAATCAAAAGGTTTTGGTAACACATGCCTATAATCCAGCACTTGGGAGGTAGAGATAGGGAGGTCGGGATTTAAAATCATCATCAGCTACAGAGCAACAGAGATCTGATCAAATAAAATCAAACAGCCCCTGTATCCTTCGCCTACAATGTGCAGACACTTTTAGCAAAGACAAGAGGGTGCCAAAAGATTAGGGCATTATCAGGTACTAGCCAATTTAGAGCCATCTACCCTAACAAAGACCTCATGTTTTCATATTAAAGAAAAGAAACAAGATAAACCAGATGTAATTCTATGTATTTTATTACGTATTACCAAAGAATAATAATTCCAGATGTCAGAATTATACTTTCAGAACTAGGAGAAGTTCTAATGCTGGCTCATCAGCTGCATCCAAGGCCAAGGGTGTAAGGATAAGCAGCAGTGTTACTTACTTGCTTTCTTATGTAGTAACTTGTGAGTAGCCCAACTTCCTTTAAAGCATTCCTAAAAGAAAAAACAAGGAAATCAGTTTCAGGCCTTCCTTAATCAGAAACAGTTTTAAGGACTGTTCCACAGAAGAAACAGTTATTGGCCGGGTGTGATGGTACATGCCATTAATCCCACCCCTCTGGAGGCAGCAGCATGCAGGTGGGATCCAGGCCAGTCAGGACTACACATTGAAAGACTACCTCAAAAAACAACAAATAAAATAAAATAAAAAGACTAAAACACAAACGTTTGAAAAATAAATATTTAGCCCTTCCTTTTCTGTCCCCTTGGTGTGATCACGCCTGTCTCTCTTTCTTTCTCTCTCTCTCTTTCTCTCTCTCTCTCTCTCCCTCCCTCCCTCTCTCCGTCTCTCCCTCTCTCCTTTAATAAATGTTTTATGGCTAAAAAAAAGAAAGAAAAATAAATATTTATAAAAAGCTTAAGAAATGATATCAGTCAGGTAGTAGTGGCAATACACAACTTTAATTCCAGCACTCAGGAGGTAGAGGCATGCAGATCTCTCTGAGTTCAAGGGCAGCCTGGTCTACAGAGCAAGTTCTAGGACAGCCAAGGCTGTTACAGAGAAAGCCTGTCTCAAAAACCCAAAAAGAAGGGGAGGGGGAAGAGAGGGAAGGAAGGAGGGAGGGAGGGAGGGAGGGAGGGAGGGAGGGAGGGAGGGCAGGCCATCAACTCAAGAAATCTAAGTAGGGTTATAGTTATAGTTCAGCCTGACTGTGTAGTGCCTTCAAGAGCACTAGGGTAGCCCTGCCCCAGCCCACCCCTGTACTGTGTTGGAACATTACTCCCTAGATGGCACTATTATTTGGAAAGGTTGTAGAGCTTTAAGGAAGGAACCCCGCTGATGTAGGTGCGTCTTCTGTCTATGTGTTACTTTCATTGGTTAATAAAGAAACTGCCTTGGTCTTTTGATAGGGCAGAATTTAGATAGGCGAAGTAGACCTCACAGAATGCTGGGAGAAAGAAGGCAGCGAGACAGATGCCATGGAGCCAGCCGCCAGGTCAGACATGCTGAATCTTTCCCAGTAAGCCACCACTTCGTGGTGGTTCACAGATTATTAGAAATGGGTTAATCAAGATGTGAGAGTTAGCCAATAAGAGGCTAGAACTAATGGGCCAGGCAGTGTTTAAATGAATACAATTTGTGTTGTTATTTCGGGTGTAAAACTGGCCGTGTGGAAGCCGGGCGGGACAAAAAGCAGGCCCACTCCCCTTTCACTACACCCCACTAGAAGATGTGGGTTATTGTAGCTAGCCTTGAGATCTAATGTCTGTCCCTGCTTCCTGACTACAGACAATGTGACCAGCAGCCTCATGCTTGGCTTACCAGCTTTCCTCAGTACAATGAGCCATAAATCCCTCCTTAAACTATAAGTCAAAACAGTTATTCTTCCTGAGTTTTTTCTCCTCAGGAAGTTGGCCAGAGCAATGAAAACAGTAACCAAGAGTTGGAGAGTTCTCAATGTTTTAACCCACCCCCTCAAAAAAAGTAGTGGGTATAAAAAACTTAAGTTTTCCTATTGGCTGTAAAGATTATTTTATATAGAATCAGCTCCCATTACAGTCCACCCTATCATTCACAGCAAAGCAAAAACTGTATTAAAAGCCAGTTCTATATAGTTCAGGACCTCGTGGATCATTACAAATGTGGACAGAGATGCCTCAGCAGTCACAAGCTTCAAGGGACACAAGTTCTGTTCCTGGCACCCTCATAAGATGCTTACAACTGCCTGTAACTCTAGCTCCAGGGGATCCAATGCCCTCTTCTGTACTCTGTAGGCACTACACACACATCCACAAACCCACATCCACACAATTTTTTTTAAATCTTTATAAAAAAAAAAAAAAAAGAGCCTTAACCCTGGGTACATATCTGGTGACAGTCACATGCTCAACTAGATATTGGCTGTTCCCTAGGCTGAGTCTTTTTGTTTGTTTGTTTGTTTGGTTGGTTGGTTTTTTTGTTTTTCGAGACAGGGTTTCTCTGTGGCTTTGGAGCCTGTCTATTGCTAAACAGTCATCCTTAACATAATCTGACGCCCCTTATCTCTCCCTTTGCATAACACTGTGTCTTTTTATTAGTCTTTATAACTTAAGTTATGCAGCTAGTTACATAACATTTGTCTCAAACGGTAAGGAACCATCTTAGTTACTGTTGAATGCCTAACATCTAGCCGAGTACTTTACTTACAGCATGAACGGGTGCCCCCTAAGATGATATACTCCCAACACTTATGCCAAAAGGCAGACACACACCACCATTTCCTCTGGCTACATATCTAGTTGTCTTTAGAAAGCCTGCAATGCCAACAATCCCACATCACCAACATGTATTTTTTAAAGATATATTTATGCGTGTATGTGTCTGTGTGTGCGCACCTGCATGCATACATTGCATTCATATGAAGTTCCGTACACAAAGGCCAGAAGAGGACATGAGACCCTCAGGAGCTGGCATTTTAAGGCAGCTGTAAGCCACCCCATATGAGCTCTGGAAACTGAACTCTCGTCCTCTGTGGGAGCAGCAAATGCTCTTCATACTGTCCCATCTATCCAACTTCCCCCAAAATGTGCCTTTCTGTATTTGGCTTAAATCTTATATCCAACATTATTATTTATCATTTCTGTCATATTTTCATTTTGGTTGGTCAATTCCTTCTGATTATCCATTTTTACAAAATGTCACATGACATTTTGGATGAGAAACACCTACTGCTGCCTACATGTGAGCCAAGTGTCAAATGACAGCATCACAGATGAACAACAGAAGCGGAGACTCATGGCGGATGGGAATGCACATCTAGTATGTACTAGTAACCTACGGACCGAATAAAGTTAGCATTCTGTCATTGCTGTTTTGAAAGAACTGGTTGCAAGAACTTGCCCAAGACATAAGTTGGGCATAGTGGTGTGTATGCCTGTAATCCCAGCATAAAGAAGCTAAGCTTGGATTGCCACAAATACTCATGGAAAACCCATTTTGGACTGTATAACGAGAATTTGTTTCAAAAATAATAATTTACCCAAATGCTTTTTGTTTTGTTTTGTTTTGTTTTCTGAGTCAGGGTTTCTCCGTAGCTTTGGAGCCTGTCCTGGAACTAGTTCTTGTAGACCAGGCTGACCTCGAACTCACATACCCAAATGTTCTTAAACAATATTTACTTTAAAATATTTTTAAGCTTTTTTTTTTCAATATATGAGGTTTGGACCCGAGCAATTCTTTAGCAGTGAAGAGCACTGGCTGCTCTTGCAAAGGACCCTACTTCAGTTCCCAGCACCCATACGATGGCTCACAACCATCCTTAACTCAAATTGCAGAAGATCTGATGACTGCTTCTGACCCCCAAGAACACCAGGCACCCACATGGTACACATACATACATGCAGACAACACTCTCACACATGATTAAATAAATCTAAATGATAAATAAAGTAATAACCGTCTTGAAAATATTTACCAAGCCCTAAGCTAGGCATTGTACACGATCCTATTCACCTTCTTCCTAACTCTGACAGCAGTACCATCCGTCAGTCCTCTCTATTACAAGTTAGAAGATGAGTTATCCAAGGCTATGGAGCAAAGACTGACACAAAAGCAATCTCCTTCCACCTAGCTACAGTCACTGACATTTTAGCTCTGACATCCACAAACAACAACGCATCGTTTAGTTCCTTCTCAGGCAATCACCTGGCTCAGGGCAAGACAATGAACAGCACAGAACCTTGTTAAATAACAGCAGTTAAGAAACTATAAATTTTAAGTTCAGCCATAATAAATGACAGTAATTAATATACACCTTTGTATCTATCAATATAAAAAAATAATATAAGAGTAGAATTCCACTTTCCACAGCAGGCCCATTCCTTCAACTTTCAGTCAACGCACTGAGAGCACAGACACCACAAGGAACTTCAGAGAACACAAAAATAAGTAAACCTCAGCCCCATCTCAAAAAAACAAAACTCTTACAAGTGAAGAATAGTAGGGTACACTGATATAGATATGAATAATTTGCATTGGTATGGATCTTGGTTTATTGATACAAATTTAAGGTCAATCTTGTTATATGTATATTTCTGCTCTTGATTGAGGTGGTCTGATTGTGTAGTTCATTTAAAAAATGTAATGTATAATTAAGAAATATAGGTTGTTAATGGATAATCATCTATAATATGTTGAAATAAGAGCGGCGGGGCTGCATCCCCAACACCCCGGCCGCTTGGCTAGCTCATGTCCGAAATAACAACACACAAACTGTATTCATTTAACTGCTTGACCCATTTCTATCTAGCCTCTTCTAGGCTAACTCTCGCACCTGGACTAGCCCATTTCTAGTAATGTGTGTAAGCACCCCAAGGTGCGCTTACCGGGAAGATTCTAGCTTAAGTCCATCGTGGGTTGGAGGAGCTTCATTGTGTGCATCTGCCCGGGAGAGCGGAGCATGGCAAGCATGGCGTCTCTGCTCCAGAGCAGAGCTGACGGGTCTCTCCGGGAGCAGAGCAGAGTCTGACCTCACTTCCTCTTCCGCCCAGAATTCTATTCTGTTTACTCCTCCCATCTATGTTCCAAGCCATGAGGCCAAGCAGCTGGTTTATTATAACTTAACCAATGAAATCAACAGATTGATATATGACACTCCCACATCAATAATAGTCAAGCTTGTAGTCATGTTAGTTAGATTTTATATATGTATAGAAATATATTTCAGTTATATATTCTTCCAATCTTTCAGAGACCTTCAGAATATGGCATTTAAAATCTTTAAGAACTTAAGATTTTTCATGATAGTGAGACATATCTGATCCAGGCAGCACCAAGCAACTTCAAGAAAAGATGGGCATTGAAGAGGCTCCTTAGCCATTTGGGCAAGAAACTGCTCTTGCCTGAACTGCTGAACTGGACATGCAGTAACCGAAGAAAAATGACTGCTGAACTTGCCTAAAGGTGAGATGATCCTTCAGGGTTCCTGCTTAATGAAAGAGTCTGTGAGACATTCTGCAGGATACAGAAGAAAGTTACTGAACTGTGTCTATCTCCTGCTTTGTGAAAAAGTCTGCTGGATACTATGGGCCGGTAGGCCAAAGTTGGATCCCTCAACGGTACAGAAAAACTTTGGGTGACTATCCAGGCAATAAGATGTCTGTCAATTTTGGAAGTTGCTTACAATGCATTTCCTGTTTACTTAGGTAATATTATATCCTTCTGGAGTCTTTTATGGAGTTGAAGAATAGATACAGTTTTCCTTTGTTATGATAAGATAAAATAGATATAAATATTTTAACTGTAATTCTTGCTTGATAACCGTTTTGTTATATATAATTTTACTATGTTAAAGCTTTCCTTTTTGTTTAAACAGAAAAGGGGAAATGGTGTAGGAGGTCCTTCTGTCTAAATGTTGCTTTCATTGGTTAATGAATAAAGAAACTGCCTTGGCCTAGTTAATAGGGCAGAACCTAGGTAGGCAGGGAAAACTGAACTGAATGCTGGGAGAAGGGAGGCGGAGTCAGAGAGAGCCGCCAGAGTCAGACATGCTGAATCTTTCCCAGTAAGCTACTGCCACGTGGCGATATACAGATTAATAGAAATGGGTTAAATCAAGATGTGAGAGTTAGCCAATAAAAGGTTAGAGCAAATGAGCCAAACAGTAATTTAATTATACAGTTTCTGTGTGGTTATTTCGGGGCTAAGCTAGCCAGGTGGTCAAACAAACAAGCAGCCTCTCCCTACAACAGTACATACAATTATTATTAATTTAGTAAGAAAGGATACCCATCAAGACACTCAAAATATTACAACCTTTGGAAAGATCAACTTTAAAGCTAACAAGTCTTATTCCATTAAAGGAAGAAATTCCCTTAAAATAAAACAACTCAGATAAAAATATTTTTGTTTTTAAACAAAATATAGCATTTTTAACAATAAAATGAGATATTATTTATATAGTTTACTTTTCTGGTCAGTGCCTTATCTACTCATTTCATCTACCAGAACTATTTGGTAGGAACTACTAGTGCCCCCATTTCCAAAAGACAAGGAAGCCAGAAGTAACAGCAGAGGAGCCTCTCTCTGCCTATTCAGACACTACTCATCCATCCAAACGTGCTGACCACTTGCTGCACAGTTCAAGGAAATGAGCATTCAGCCAGGAAAATGATAGCTCACCTTCTAATCAAAGATGCTGTTTTACAAAGAAGGTAACTGCAGGTCATTAAAATGTTGTAAAAGTTATGGTATTATAACAGGAGTCTCTGTAGTTTGGTTTAGTTTGGTTACAAAGACAAGGGGCTGGTATTAGGAAAAGGAAGAGTGAGAGGAGGAGGGAAACAAACCACTGTGAAAAGAACATGCCCAATAGCAAGGAAATGTCCTAGTCTCACACTTATGTAAAACACTGTGTTTAGGAAAAGTTACAGTGACTTGATCGAGGTCTTTACCAGGGCTGAAAGAACAGCTGCAATTTCGCAGGACAAGTTGACATTCAGAGTCAGTAACGAGTATAAACAGCCATGACTACAGCAAGACAATCTGCTTAGCCTGAGAAAAGCTACCCTAATTGTGGAGTCAGAACACCAAAAGTAGTGACAATCTAATCACTGAAATAAGCATGATCCAACTGTGGGGAAAAGTGACTTTTATACATAAGATCCGGTCTGGTTTGGTTTGAGCGGTGTCTTATGAAGTGAAGAATTACAGTGGAGAAATGAATGAACCACTACAACTAACTGGTGACAAATTTTACAAAGTGGCCAAGGCAGCTAATAACAGCATAAGCCACTCTGAGTGTCTGATGAGAGTAGAGCAGCAATACTAGTAACACACCTACAGACTCCAGCACAGGCTACACCCTTCCTACCATAAGCAAGTTAAGGTGTTCCAACAAATGCCACCTACGCTTGATGAACAGTTTTCCAAAACCTTTTAAGCATTTAGATATATAGATATTTACATCATTTCCCTCTTCCTTTTCTTCCCTCCAAACCTTCCCATAAATCCTCTTGTTCTTTCTTAAATCCATGGCCTCTATTTCTTTATAATTACATGTAAGACTCTTATCTCAAAAAAGAGAGATGGAGGAGAGGGAGGGAGAAAGAAAAAGAGAGCAAGAGAAAGAGAGAGAGATAAAGAAAGAAGGAACGAAAGTAGTAGCTGAGCTGGGAGAGAAGCCTCAATGGTTAAGAGCACTGGCTGCTCTTCCAGAAGACCCAGGCTCAATTTCCAGCCCATATGATGGCCCTTAACTCACTATATAAACCAGGTTGGCCTAGTAGAAATCTACCAGCCTCTGCCTCCCGAGTGCTGGAATTAAAGGTGTGTGCTACTACACCTCCCAACTTTAAACACTGTGTAGACTACATTAATCTACTCAGATGGGTCACAATTTTCAGAGAAAATTTTTGTTTTTAAGTCCAGGTTCCACCCAGAACTCAGTAAGTTAGAATTGTAAAATATTAAAGCCACGAGAGTCCCTGTACCGGGTTGGTAGCCTAATGCTATTTTTAGATCAAGAACCACTTCACGTGCATCGTTTTGCAAAATGACAGCAGCAACAAGGTCAAGGATCATATACTTTCTAAAAACAAGACCCATACAACAGTGACGATCTCTTGCAATGGCTTATCTATAATTGTGAAGGCTTTTAAACATAAGTTTTAATTTTACATTTATCTTTGCAAGTACCTTATATTTGAAAATAGTTGGTCTTGCTCTTTTCACATAACTATCTTCCCCCAGACAGGGTTTCTGGAAGTCAAGAGATCCGACTGCCTCTGCCTCCCAAAGTGCTGGGATTAGAGGCGCGCCACCACCGCCTGGCCACATAACTATTCTTATTCAACTGTATTTAGATATCAGTATTAAATTGAACTGGAATCCTTTAAAAGACAAAGCGCCTTACATTGTAGGGCTACACGGCCTTACCTTAATTTCAGTGCAAAAAATACAGAAGGAAAACTATCCATATTCTATGCAGGCTCACACTGGAACTCGGAAGTTAAGTAATTTCACTTACTCAAGATCTCGCAGGAATTCGCATACTAAGACCTCTGGACTATTGATTAATTCACCTCTCCCAGGAACCTGTCAGTTTATCATCAAAATATTGGTATGCCCCTCATCAGCAAATTGCAACTAAGAGCCTAATAACTACCTCTTACTGCCTTGCCATCATTCTCGAAACGCAAAGAATACAAACACTGTTCAGTAAACACACACTTCTGTCAGGGCCCATTCAGTACTGGGTTTGCTCAGCTGCACAAAACTTCGAATACATCAGAGCCTTAAAGCATAACCCTTGAGGGAACTGTCCCTTCACTCCATGGGAACTTCAGTAACACAAGTGACTCCTCTCTTTAGCTCACCGGTTCTCTCCATTAATAATCTGAGATGCCAACGGAAAAGAATGAATTACACAGACCCCTCTCTACTCCCACATCCGAAGTTGCTGAAATGTCAAAGCACGGTAGTAAAACACGAGAGGCATGAGGCTGGAACTGGCTCCCCTCTTCAGGAGCCTGCGGCCACCCCAAGGCCCCGGAGGCTCGTTTCCGTCTCCGTCCGGGATGGCACAGGCACCGGAGAGAAGCCCCCGGAGCGTGGCCCGCGGCGTCCAGACCCGACCCCGGCTCCGGCGGAGGTCGCGGGCCACCACATCCCGCGCGTTCCCATCTGCCCACAACCTGGCCGCCCTCCCCGGCGCCGAAGCGCGGCCCGAACCCGCCGCGGGTCAGCTTCCGCTCCCGCGAGCGCCGGCGGCCGGCTCCCGAGGCCCGGGCCGCTGCGAGGCCCGTGGGGGAGGCGGCAGGGCCCGGAGACGGAGGGGCGCGGGGTGGGCGGCTACCTGCGAGCAGAAGTACGAGCCCTGGATGCCCAGCTTGATGCAGGTGGGACACTGGAGCTTGGCCTCGCTGCTGCAGCCGTCCGTCTCGCAGACCCGCGTCTCCACCGCCGCCATGCTGCCTGCCTGCCGGAGGAGGAGGAGGAGGAGGAGGAGGAGGAGGAGGAGGGAAGAACGGCCGAGGGAGGGGACAGAGCCAGCCCGGGAGGAGCTCGGCCCGTAAACCGAGGCGCCGGACGGGGAGGAGTCGGGTCCGCCCCTACGCTGCGCGCTCCGCCCCCGCCGCGCACGCGCAGCCAGCGCCCCGCCCTCTCTCCAGGCGCGCGCTCCCCTGCTGCCCCGCCCCTCGCCGCGCACGCGTAGTGGCGCACCGCCCGGCAGCTCGCCCTGTTTCTCCAAGCTCGCCTAACCTAGCTTCGCCGGCGGCGCCACGTGGGGTCCGAGGAGCCCCTGTAGCCACTTCCGTTGTCTGGGCGCCTTCTGGCGGCGGGCGTGACGTCGGGACGCGGACCGCGAAATTCCTGAGCCCTCGGTGTTCCCCATTCTCGCAGGTGGTTGGAAAGGGCGTGGATCCCTCTGCTTGGTTCACCTGGCGCTTCCTAGGAATTTAATTCCCTTTTCTGACTTGCGCTTCTCTCTGGCAGTGCTTGCCCAAGACTGATCCTCAAATAAATAAATAAATAATGCCCATTCTCAAAAAAAAAAAAAAAATCAATGAAACAGAGATAGGACTGAAATCAGTTCTTCCTCGAGCATTGCTCCTTCACACCCCGCCACTGAAATAAATAGTGCTAGTAACTGTCAGATTGTTTGATATCAAAGATTTTTTTATGAATCTGATTTTATAGTTTGAGAGAATTCTGCTAATCAAGCAACGTGAAAGCTAAAAATCTTTTAGAGTTTATCAGATACAAACCTGTCGCCTACATCGTTCAACTACACATAATCAGTACGTTCCAGAGCTGCTCTTTTCTAACTTGTGTTTGCCACTAGAAGAAAACAAAAAAGCAAAAACCTGGTATTTATTTGATCATCAACTAAATGCTGTGAGTGTTGATATTCTTTATCTTTTCCACCTTAACAGAGCAAAAAGGCTCATTTTCTTTAATAAGTTTTGCTGTACAACCACTCTAACTTCTAATAAAAATGCATACATTTAACCAAAAATATCAGTGACTGCATCTATCTATGTTTGTACATGACATATGACTACAAACCCCAGCTTCCGAAACTATGGCCCGCGACTTCTAAAGTGGGGGCCGCGAAGTATGTGGCAATAGTGAAAGGTTTTTGAAAGCCTAACAACCAAAAGTCATTCAAAATTAAACACGAAATGCATCGCAAGTTTTTCCGGCAGCACTTAACATGTGCATCAGGACTTCTCTGCCGAGCTGATTCTGAGCCCACTGCATGCCCGCTCTGCATTGCCCGTGGGTGCCGACACACGGGCACCCAGCAAACGCTGCCTGAACCCCGCTGCTGCAGACTTCTGGAATGTTGTGAATTGCAGTGTTTATTTGTTTGTTTTACCATACTTGGTGTTTTGCTCTTAAGCATAATGGTTTCGTTACAGAAAACAATGACTTCTAGTATTTTCCTATCATCATTCATCATGTATCAATCAGTCTATCTTTGGATTAACTTTAAGAAGCTGTGACTGGGGCTGGAGAGAAGGCTCAGTGCTTAAGAACACCGCCTGCTCATCTAAAGGTCCTAAATTCAATTGCTGGCCTGTAGGCATGCATGTAGGCAGAACACAATAAATAAATCTTAAAAAAAAAAAAAAAAGAAGACGAAGCTATGACTGTAGTGGCTAGAACTCTGCATAGTGAATTGAATGTTTGTTTCTATAGATTGCTGTTAGAGATGTTGACTTAAATTTCATTTTTAAAAATTATTCAGTAGATTTTGGCTTGGATTAGAAAGAATTTCCAATAATTTTTAAAATGGAACAAAACATACCTCTGCTGTTCTGTACTATGTTTTTATACAAAGCAGCATTCTCAGCATTGACAATTATAAATCAGGATATTATCAATTATCAACAACATTAAATATACTCTATGACCAATAGTGTCAAATATTCAACCAAGATTTTTCTTTTATTTTTTTTTTAGTTTTTCTAGACAGGGTTTCTCTGTGTAGTCCTCATCCCAGCTGGACTTGTTCAAGGAACTCCCTCTGTAAACCATGCTGGCCTTGAACTCAGAGATCCACCTGCCGGCCTCCCTAGTGCTGGGGAGGGGGGGGGGAAGGGGACAAGCCCATAGATCTCATTAGTAATGCAAATTTACTTTAGTTATCAATAAAAAGCATTATGTTAAAATTATTCTAGAGACCAGAGAGACAGCTCGGTAGTTAAGAGAGCATACTGATCTTGCAGAGGACCTGAATGCAGTTCTTAGCACCCAGGTCAAGTAGCTCACAATCACCTATAACCCTGGAAATCTCACTTTCTCTTCTGACCTTTTTTGGCTCTTTGCTCTTTTGGGGAGCCCACCACGCAGTTCCCAAGTAAATCACACATGGGGGCTTATTAATGGCCTTGGCTTATTTCTAGCCAGCTTTTCTTAAATCATCTTGTCTACCTTTTTTGTTATTTTAAAGATTTGTTTGTTTATTTGTTTATTTATTATGTATAGAGGGTTCTGTCTGCATGTGTGCCTACAGACCAGAAGAGGGCACCAGATCTCATGATAGGTGGTTGTGAGCCACCATGTGGTTGCTGGGAATTGAATTTAGGACCTCTGGAAGAATAGTCAGTGCTCTTAACCTCTGAGCCATCTCTCCAACCCTCCTGTCTACCTTTTGCCTCTGGGCTTTTACCTTTCTCTATTTCTGTATACTTTTTACTTCTTACTCTGTATCTTGCTGTGTAACAGAGTGACTGTCCCCTCGAGTCCTCCTCTCCTTTTCTTCTTCCTTCATCTGTCCTCCCAGATATCTCCTCTTCTTTTATTCTCTCTGCCTGCTAGCCCGCCTTTCCTTTCTCTAGTCTTGCTATTGGCTGTTCAGCTCTTTATTAAACCAATCAGATGTTTTAGACAGGCAAAGTAACACAGCTTCACAGAGTTAAACAAATGCAACATAAAGGGATGCAACACATTTATTTTCATCATTAAGCAAATATTCCATAGCATAAACAAATGTAATACATCTTAAAATAATATTCTACACCACCATGGTCATCTGTACACATGGCAGAAACTCACACAGACACATTACACATAAATAAAAATAAAATTTATACAAAAGAATTGTTTTCTTTTTTACAGGTGTGTGTGTGTGTGTGTGTGTGTGTGTGTGTGTGTGTTGGCCCATGCATACTGTAGCAGGCATTTGGAGGTCAGAGGACAAGTTGCACAGTCCTCTCTTTCCACCATGTGAGTCCCAAGGATAGAACACATGGTGGATGACTTGGCATCAAGTGTCTTTACCAGCTGAGCCAACCCACTGGTCTCAAAGAATTAAAATAAATTTCCATGTGATGTGTGATCGGTGGATGTCTGATTTATATACCACTGTATGTACCTCTGGACTTAGGATTGTGTCAATATTTCTCAGGCAGAAACGCTCACAACTGGGAAAGATTTAGAATGTCCTGGCATGTATAAAGTGCTTGCCCCTCAAACATAACAGCTTGAGTTTAATTCTCAGAACATATGTAAGGGTAGAGGAAAGAAATAACTGCCCAAATGCAGGCAAATTTTTCTTTCCCGCCCACCAGTTCCCAAATAACCAACATGGAGACTCAATACTAATTATAAATGCTTGGTCTATAGCTCAGACTTATTAATAACTAGTTCTTAGAACTTGACACATTTATATTAATCTACATTCTGCCATGTGGCATTACCTCTCTTTCATCTTGCACCTCCTGTTTCCTCTCATGTCTCACTTGACTCTTCTGACTCTAGCCCTCTTCATCCCAGCATTCTCTCTGCCCCTATAATCCTGCCTAGATCTCAGCCAATTTGCTTTTTATTAAAAGTGGGAGCAATACATTTTCACGATGTACAGAAAGATTATTCCACAGCACACAAAGTTGTCCTCTAATCCCCACCATGAGTCCCATAGCACAAATGGACACATAGATAATAATAAAAAACTTTAAAATATACTTTTAATATATATAATATATAATGCAATATAGCTACTTGCTTTCTTTAATATATTGCAAACTTATTTATTGTTACTAATATACTTGTCTCATACTTTAGTGACTACATGCATTTTATTATATGAATGATTTGCTAAACCAAATCCACTAATAATAGAAATACGGACAAATTCTAATTGCTATTTACTGTAAAAGGATCAAAAAGCATCATTTTAGCTAGAACTTTGTGTGTTCCTCTTTCACTTGCTAAATCAAAGGGCTTTCTATAGTTCGCCATATCTTTATACAGCTCATTATATAACTCCCTAAATAACATTAAAGGAAAGACATTAATTTACAGTGCAGAAACACGTTGTCAAGGTGAAAATCACCAGTAAAGAGCAAATCAATTTTGTACATCTTCTTAAACTATGAAGAAGTTGGGGTATCTTTTCTGGTTATCCTACCAAAAATGCATAGCTGATCCTAATCAGAAGGAAATATCAGACAAACACAAACTGGAGAGTCTATATGGTATAACTGACCTGTACTCTTCAAAATGCTCATATTTCAAAAGGCAGAAAGCTATTGAAGATTCACCTGCAATATGAAGTTCAAAACATGTTTGTGCTTTGAGCTCTGGCTCTGTGTCACAATTCTTTATGTTGGGACTTCGCCCTCTTGCAATAGCTAATGCCTGATTGCTGAACAAACACACGGCTGTTCCATCCTTGCCGTTTCTTACCATGCCATGTCCCCCCAACCCGAAGCGCCTTTTCCCACTACCTTATCATTATTTTAAATGGCAAGTCGGTGTTTACTTTTGTAAAGAGTGTGCATTTCATTCAAGCAGCAAGCACAAAGCAGGAAATGTGATAGATTTTTATTCTTACTCTGAGCACTGTGTCTTTTCCCCACTGGACGGAATCCAATCATACATGCTTAGGGAGTTGCCTAGTTTTCAGGGGGAAGGAAATGAAGAAAGCGAGAACCAGGTCAGCCACTCCAGGCCACCACGTTTCAGGAATGTAGCCAGGCCTTTGTGGAAAGGCCACCATTTTTCAGGGTGGTGAAGGTTACAAAACAGCCTTCCAAAAATAAGTTCGTGCCATCATCCTTCTTTTGATAGAAAATATTTAGATTACTTCCACCGCCCTCAGTGGGATCTTAGTCTCGTTAATAAAAAGTCTTTAAAAACAGGCTCAAAGGAAAAGAGAATAGCTTTATTAGAGTTGAGAGGAAAACCAGGCAGGAAAGCTGTAAATGCTGCCAGAAGTGGAAGAGAGACAATCACACCATTTTCATCTGAGGAGACTTGCTCAGTAGTACTGGGGTTCAGGATGAGGGCTAAAGAAATGTAACATAAAAAGTTACATTCTTCTGAGTTAGGACTCAGAAAAGCTGCACCATAGTGAGATCTGCAGGCAGCTGCCCTATTTGATCTTTTTATGAAATGACTGATAAATAGCGTTTTTTGTTTGTTTGTTTGTTTGTTTAAATAGGGTTTTTTTTTTCACTCCAGCCCAATCTGCCCTTGAATTGTGACAGTCCTACCTCAGCCTCTCAAATGGTAGTATTCAGACATGAGCCACCACACCTGATTCTATTTCTGATTCTAAGATCCAGCCCCAACACCAGTTAACTCATTAAAATGTTGCTGACCTCCTAGGTTCTAGTTAACATCTAATAGCGCTACTTCTAAGCCTAATATAAAGTACTATTGTCACAATTAACAACAATTTTTAGATAACATTTATTAAAAGGTGATGGGGCCAGGGAGATGGCTGCACAGCTTAAAACACTTAAAACTCTTGCGGAAGACCAAGTTCATGTCCCAACACCCACGTGACGTGACTCACAATTGCCTGTAACTCCAGTTCTTGGAGGTCCTGATACGGGAGAAATCAGGGTCCCCTGGGGGTTCGCAGTCTCATTGATTAAAAAAAAGGAATTTTCAGTGAACTCAAATGGAAGCTCAAGGGCAATTGTACCAGAGTTTAAAAGAGAAAAACCCTGGGGCAATCAAGAGATAAACTTCAGCGACTACGTCCCATAGGTGACACAGCTGCCCACAAGAGAGAGGAGAAGAGAAGGGAAAAGGCCCTGCCATTTAAGCTGGCAAGTCAGACATGTGACGAGCAAGCAGATACATGGGGGGGGGGGGCACTCTACAGAAAGAACAAGGAAGCCCAACATCTTGGAAAACCCAAAGTCTTAGGGAAGGTATGTTTCCTCTGGAGATAGGAGAAAAGGAGAAGTTACACTTTACTGGAAAATTCTTTTTCCGAAAAGGGGACAGAGTTATAAAGCGAATAGCTCAACCCTGTAAGCTGGGAAGGAAAAGTAGCAAATCCGATCTTTCCATCCCTGATTTCCTCGTTGAACTCTTCTACTGTGTTCAAATACGCTATCCTGGCACTTTGCATGGAAGTCCCTTTCAGCTGATTCCACCCATCCCACACAGCCTTGTGTTGAGTACTACATCTGTATTTATGTCTTCCATGGTGGCTTGAGGTGTCTGTGAAGTAGACTCTCTTCACCCATTGGCTTAGCCTGGAGGGACTTCACCTCCTCTGACACTGTTTGTGAGACTCCCTGAAGTCCAAGCACAATGGTACAAGAAGGGAACAGGCAACAACCCTAGACTAAACTTTTAAAGACTTTTAAAGTAATTCATGGCTTATATCGTGAGATTAGTTTTTAAAATTTATTTTATGTGTGGGTGTTTTGTGCCCACAGAGGTCAGAAGAGGGCATCAGATTCCATGGAACTGGAGTTACAGGTAGGTGGAACAACTAACTTAGATTTTCTATTACGATGACCATGGAAACTTTTTAAAAAAGATTTATTTATTTTATGTATGCCCAGTCCATGAGGATCCCAAAAGATCACCAGGGAGACCAACTCATAGAAATGCAAAAAGCAAGGTTGATTGTGTGCACAATACAAGCCAGCAGGGACCTCATCAAAGCAACTGGCAAGGTACCCCGCCTTTCTAGAGGTTATTATTTAAAGGCAAAAACCAGAAAAATTACATTGGCAGGTGTTAAGTTGGGAGTGTAGCCCCAGTCCCTGGCCTGGGAGTTGCTTTGCTCTGGACTCCAAATTCCAGCATGCCAGGTCCTGATACCCCTCCTGGGGGACAGGGTATTTAAGTGGGCTCCCAGAGGAAAAAC
>NW_026068078.1:2686455-2691247 GCF_014885135.2 Alexandromys fortis | reverse complement strand
GGTGGGGGGGGAGGGGTGGGGGGGGGGTGGGGGCGGGGCAGGGTAAGAAGGGGGGGGGGGGGGGGGGGGGGGGGGGGGGGGGGGGGGGGGGGGGGGGGCAGGACCACTCCCACAGGGTATTTAAGTGGGCTCCCAGAGGAAAAACAGGTGGTTTTGGGGTCTGCATGGGCTCCCTACTGTCCTTTCTCCCCGCCATGCCCTCAGTCACCCAAGAGTCATTCTTTTTTTTTTTTTTTTTTTTTGAGAGAGAGAGAGTCATTCTTAATAAAACGATGAGTATTTTGATTTGGTTTGATTCGACCTAATTGGATTTCTTGTGCCAGTGGAGATGCCCTTTTCTTATTAATTTTTATTTATCAGCAGGATATTGGGTAATAGGTTCAATCCTGATTGGCTCGAGTCTAGGGACTTCTCAGAAATTTTATTTTTGAACCTCACCTGTTGCTTGTCAAGTTTTCTTATCAGCTGACCTTCAGGTGATAAGAACTCAGAGATAAGAACTTCTGCAGTTCTCTGTACTTTTCAGGTGGCAACCCTGTTACTTTTGCCCCTAGCCATTTCTGGGGACCAGAATGTTTTATGGGAAATAGCTTACACAAGACACAAGATGGAGGCAGAGGACAAAATGGAGGAACTTTGGTTCTTCAATGTATACAATGCTCTATCTGTATGTACACCTGCATGCCAGAAGAGGGCATCAGATTCCATCATAGACAGCTGTGAGCCACCATGTAGTTGCTGAGAATTGAACTCAGGACCTCCTCTAGAAGAGCAGCCACTGCCCTTAACCTCTGAGCTGTCTCTTCAGGACCTGACCACAGCAACTCTTATAAAGGAAAACATTTAGTTGGGGGGAGGCTTACAATTTTACTGGTTTAGTCCACTATCTTCATGATGGTACACAGGCAGACATGGTGCTGGAAAAGCTGAGAGTCCTACACCTTGATCTACAGGCAACAGGAAGTGAACTGAACTAGGCATACCTTGAGCATAGGAGACCTCAAGGCCCACCCCCACACTTCCTCCACTGAAATCAAACAGAAATCTGGAAAGGGTTTGACAAAACGCTGGAGTCAAACACAGAATAAGGCCGGCAGGAAGAGGCAACATAAAGAGCCAGAGACCCGCTTTACCTGGCTTCTGACCACTCCGATGCAGGGGCAGATGGGTTAGGAGAGGTCATCGGATTACACTGTGTCTCTGTGTGAGTACCAGACAGTTAGCATCTACCAACATGTATCTGTCTACTTTCTCTTGTTTAATAAAAAGAAAAACAAAGAAAAAAGGAGAGTATAGAAGATCAGCAAGGGTGGGTTTGAGGTGTCTGGAAAGGTAAGTGGGCATTGTGACAACATGGCTTCTCCTTTGGCATGTGTAATTGTGGTGGTAAAGACATCCTTGCGTTTAAGATGACACTTTCAAAATAAAATTCTCTCCTAAGGATGGCTCGAGCCCTGCCACTCAATGGGGGAATCAGCAGACCTTGCCGGGTTTTATTTGGAGTTGACACTCTCTGTTGTAACTTTATTTCGAATGTTTTTATTTTTAGTTTTTTTGATTTTTCACTGGAAGGAAAAAGATGCCCATTGTAAATGTTGAAGTGTACAAGTTGCTTTGGTAGGTACAATAAAACCAATGCGTACACAAAGGATCGGATGCTTTTCTGTCAGAGGAGAGGCTCAGCATGAACGTCCCATTTTGACCTGCATAATGACATCATGGCAAACTTTGTCTCCCTAACTTCGTATTTTTGATACGTATTTTGCAGGATGACCTCAGGGCTTTGCAGATTGAGTTAAAGGGATGTGTGTTATGTCTTAACGTCTCTGTAACTGAGTGATCTGGATATAGTTTGCTGTAACGAACTTGTACCCTTGATTTTTATCTCAATTTGGCATTTTAAATGGGCCTTTAGTTACCTGGATATTATGACAGCACCTGCTCCCATCGTGTCACAGACCTGTTGCTCTAATGCCATCTGTGCAAAGGTGTTTTCAGCAATAGGGTCTTACTGTCAGGTTTATAGGATAGCATTGGCATGAGCCTGTAATATTTTGGGGGCCTATGGGATACCTTTGGCCATCAACTCATGAAGATATAACCCAAGCAGGACAGTGGTGGTGCACACTCCTAATCCTAGCACTTGGGAGGTAGAAGTGGGTGGATCTCTGTGAGTTCGAGGTCAGTCTGGTCTACTGGAGCTAGGTTCAGGACAGCCAGAGCTGTTACAAAGAAAAACCCTGTCTTGAAACAAACAAACAAACAAACAAAATATTTCTTTTCTTTTAATGTCTAAGAATTCTGGACTCACAAGTCAAATAAGCACAATAACCATTTGCCTCTACTTTTCTCAAAAAAAAAAATGTTTCGCTCTATAATTCAGCCTTAAAATTAACTGACTCAAATTTTGTGTTCTATGCAACTCTGTTATCCGAAATGCAATGCTGAAGATATCAGCCAAGCACTTCAAAGTTTAATTGGAAATATATGTTCGCATCTGGTTTTCCTCAATACCATTAAGCAAATTAAAATGGCAAGTAGCATCATCTGGCCCCCTGTGAGGTTAGCAAGAGGCCCCAAGGGTTTGCTTCCTCTCCACTGACACAGTCTACAATGTATTACAACACGATTCTAAGATTGATTGCAGGCAAGTTGAACTAAAAGTAATTTTTCAAGTGCATCTGTAGCTGAGGAATGAACTCAGCCCTGCTCCGGTTTTCTGTCTTGAGGACCTGTGATAAAGATGAGACGGTCTGAGTCACTGGAGTTAGGCAAGTATGCAGAAATTGTAGGCTGTTTGTCATACACATTGCGAAATTCAAACTTTCTCATTTTAAATCCGAAAGACAACTATAGGGGAGAGGAGGAGGTAGTGTTAGGAGGTGGACCTCATTACCCAGAATGAAAGCATGTACCCGTGAGGAAATAGCCTTTTACAATTATGTATATACATAGCAGTCTTATAGTAAAGAGAGGCCCAGGAAAAGGGAGAGAGGAAACACTATGTCCTTTCATACTTCCAACAGGGCTACAAACTGTGTCAAGGGTTCCAGGTAGACAGAATAGATAACTCTACAATATTGAGTCTGTTTGGAAATAAAAGGCAAGCATCTATTTGGCATAGCTCCCTGCAGACTCCACAGTCACCGCCCAACACTGTGGTAGTGTGGTGCTTGCTGAGTTCTGATGCATCTTTTCTTAGTCAAGTGGTCCTCTTCTACCATCACTTTCTGGGAAGTATTTGCATAGCTTTACATCTTTCCAAAGAACACACACCTCGTAGCATGTAAATTAGGAGTTTTAGAGCAGGCATTCATAGGCATTGATTTATGACAGGATTCCATTTCAGCTTTATTCTGGGCAAGTCTCAAAGCAGTGCAAGAGTTGAGATCCATGGGGGGGCTGGCAAAGAGAGCTGGAAGGAGAGGTCAAGCGTGCTACCAAGGTCAGGACGCCTTTGTGGCAACGCGACTTCGGCCAGCTGTGAGTTCAGCTGCTCTTGTGAGAACAGCCTTGGTGGCTCTGCTGTGCCATTTAATCAAATGCTCTTGGTGATTCAAAAGCCAGGAACGTGCAGCCTTGGATTGCACACGCCATCTACTCGGCTTTATTTTATGCAGCCTCATCAACATCACAATGAATAATTCAATTCAAGCTCCTTCTCCTTCTTACAGTAAAATTGTATTTCTCGTTAAAACACTTGCTACGTTTAGCCAAGTTCCTTTTCAATAATTGTCTTTGGAACAAGAATATCAGTAATGCATTTCCAGAGATTCCCAAGTGACTCTGTATTCATTATTGTCGATTCTATGTATTTTGATTTTTTTATAAAGACGAACAAAATTGGATTCTAAGTCCTAGCATCATTTTTTATTTAAACCATTGGCATTATTTATAAGTACTTGATCCTTTATTCCTATCAACTAAATAGGACAAGATGATAAAATGCTTTTGCAACACTCTGGAAAGTCCAATATTAATGAAACAGCCTTCCTAAGGCTTTCATGCTACTTGAAAGGAAATAGAAAGAGATGTCCCTGAACAGAAGAATGACGTGCTCTTGACAGTCTGGTATGGTGAGGGACGGGGAACGAAAACATTGAGAGGAATCAAATCGCCGTCTCCTATTTCTCTCAAGAAGGAGGTGTTTGATGAATCTATGGCTTATTCACAGAACCTTCCTGTTAACACTGTCAGCAACAGGTATAGACTGAAAGAGTCGACGGGCTCAGTGGGGAGACTCCCCGGCTTAACTGAGGAGGTCAATATCTGTCTCAGCTCAGAAAACCAAGCAGCAGCGTCCGCTGGAAATGTATTCCTGGGAGACAAGCAGAGACCACTTGCCTGTGGAATTAACACAATAGAATGTCTGTGTTTCCGATTTTGAGAGTGGTTAAAATAACAAAACTGTACTGTCTGTGCTCCGCCAGTTACAGCTGCGCTGACTCAGGACTGAGTGTATATTAGTGTGTATTAGTTTGCTAACAATGCCATAACAAAACACCGCCGACTGAAGTACTTAAACAACACAAGCTTATAGACTTAGGTCTAGGAATCCACAATCATGGTGTTAGCAGGTTTGGTTTCTTCTGAGGCCTTCCCTTTTTGGCTGGGAGATAACTACCTTCCAACTGGATCCTTCTGTAATCATTCCTCAGTCTGTACTGTCTACATTTGAATCTTTTTATAAGGGCACCTGACATAGGAGATGAAGGCCTGTTTCTAGGACCTTTTAAGCCCTGCACTTAGAAAGTAGAGATAGGGAGTAGGGGTGCGGGGGGGGGGGGGGGGG
>NW_026068078.1:2628552-2683155 GCF_014885135.2 Alexandromys fortis | reverse complement strand
AAAATCAAAAAAAAAAAAAAAAAAAAAGGAATCAGTAGCCAGTGCTGGTTCAAACCTCTAGAGTCTGATACTGGGTAGTTTATTTTTTGACATATTTAAGTGGAATACAGTTTTGGAAATTTTCCTGGTGACAATTATCACGATAATGCTTAAGGTATGACTACACTGAAATCTTTTGCAAAGTACATGTTGTGACCTCTCCCATAAGAATGGGTTCTATAGCTTAAGGATCCAGGAGAGGATCTAGAATGGTCTCCAAGCTACAAAGTATATGAGACATCTTCCATAAGAGCAGATTCCTTTTTTTAGATTTTGTTTGTTTGTTTGAGCCAGGGTTTCACTGTACAGGACTTGCTGTATTGGAACTCACTCTGTAGACCAGGCTGGCTTTGAACTCAGAAATCTGCCTGCTTTTGCCTCCCGAGTGCTGGGATTAAAGGTGTGCACCACCATCATCCAACATCAGATTCAATTTCTATGCCCAGAATGCAGAATCTGAATATTTACTACTAATTTATCTTTAAAGAAAAAAAAGAACATAATTTTTTATTGATTCTTTGGGAATTTCACATCATGCACCCCAATCCCACCCATTTCCCAGGCATCCACGTCTGCCCTCCACCCCCCCCCAAAAAAGAACACAAGAGCTAAGCAGTGGTGTCACACACCTCTAATCCCAGCACTTGGGAGGCAGAAGCAGGCATATTTCTGAGTTCAAAGCCAGCCTGGTCTACAGAGTGAGTTTCAAGACAGCCAGGACTACACAGTGAAACCCTGTCTCAAAAAACCAGAAAGAAAAAGAGAGGGGGGGGGGAGGGAGGGAAGAAGGAAGGAAAGGAGGAGCCTATGGCAGAAATCCACAGCTAGAAGAACAATCTATCTTTTCTATTGTTTGGGTTTGTTGTTGTTGTTGAAACATGATCTCACTGGAAATTCCTAGGTAGACCAGAGGACCTGGGGGCAGGGCTGTGAAACCTCCCCAAAGAAAAGTAACTCTCCCTTTCTCAACAACCACCAACTACCAAGAGCTCCTTGGTTAGGGATGGGACCTTGGGAGCCCCTCCATCCTCTGTGCTGGAATTTTTAACTGATTTAATCTTGTGCAGGTAGCCAAAGCTGCTGTGAGGCCAAGAGTGGCACATTTTAAAAAAACACAGCCTGCTTTCTCTTGGAATCCTTCCAGGTGCTGGGTCTCTTTTTCACATCTAGTAAATCCAGCAGATTTCAGCATTTCTTTTTCTTTCTTTCTCCATATTTTCTTTCTTGTCTCCATATTTATAACAATATGTTCTTGTCTCCATATTTATAACAATAAACTCAGCTTTTCCGAGTAACCACAATTCTCATCTTTCGAGGGTCTCCTCCCCTCTTATTCTATCCATGTGGCCCTCTCACAGCACCCTTAAACCAGCCTCAGATGGGGGTACAAGATCCAGGTCCGGAAGATAGAGATGGAAACAAACATGAAAATCGGACCAGCTAAAACCAAAGTGCCTTTGAACTCATAACCTAGCACTTGCTGTCTTTTATTTTCTGATTTTAGGTTGGATTAAGTGGAAGGCCACTTTGCTTTTCTGGGTAGTTCATAGAATGAGGACGGTGCTCTTTCACTTTTACTTTGTATGTTTATTTCTTATTTTCCTGGTTCCATCTATGAGCAATGACATACAAATCTGAGTTTCTCCCCAAAGGCATTGTTGGTGAATTCTTGACTACCCACAGTCTCTTCACTGTCCCCTAATGTCAAGGATAGATACTTAATTTCTCATAATGGCCACTGCAGCTGTTGCCACATATAGTGTGCACAAAACCGACTTCTGAAACCAGAATGTCTGGTTGTCTTGTTGCCTGTTAGTTGTGTGCCTTTGGGCTTCTTAACTTCCTTATCTGCAAAGTGAAACTGTTAGGACTGAACCAGTTAATCCTCGTAGCAGAGTTGCAGAGTTTAGGTTTAGCACGTGGCTGAGCTCTGCAACCCTGGGCTGTTAGCATAATTGCCTCTGTGAGGCTGGGAAGAGAGGAGAGAGAAGGGCTGAGACTCAGGCAAACAGTGGAGCTCTTAGCACATGGCGGAGGCTCTGCAACCATGGGCTGTTAGCATAATTGCCTTTGTGAGGCTGGGAAGAGAGAGAAGGGATGAGATCTGGGCCATTAGAAGAAAATCCTGTAGGCCTTGGCATGTAATTTAAAAATCATCGCAGACAGTCTTGCTTAGAGATTGCTTTCATAACCACTAATGCTTTCGTCTACTCTTTCTCCAGTTTAGTCTAAATGAATCTATGTTTGGAAAACATTTTGAAAGTTAAAAATATTATTTTTAATGTGGAAAATTCTAAATAGTACTTTAAAACTTCTGTAATACAATAATAAAGCATATTTACCACATCCCAGTTGTAGCTATCATGTTCTTATGGTCATCACATTTTTTTCAAGATTTATTATTACTTTTTTACAAAATTATTTTTATTCTATGTGCATAAGTATTTGACCTTCATGAATGCATGTTCAACATGTGTACTTGGTTGATGCCATAGGAGGTCAGGATGTGGGCCTCAAATACCCGAGAACTAGCGCCTTCCATGTGGATGCTGGGAACTAAACCCAAGTCCTCTGTAAGAACATGGAATAGTCTTAACTTAGGAGCCATCTCTTCAGTCCCTGTTTTTAAAATGGTGTGTATATGTGTATCTTGTGTGGAGGGGAGGGTATACGCTCTTGAGTGCAGGTGCCTGTGGAATCCAGAAGATGGCGCCAGAGCCCCTGTGTCTGGAGTTACAGGTTTCTATGAGCCTCTTGCTATAGGCAGTGGGAACCCAAGTCTGGTCCTCTGGAAGAGCAGTACATCCTTTTAACCTCAGAGTCACCTCTCCAGCCCCTCCCTCCATCTCAGTTTTTCAAGGAGGTTGATGAGATCCCTGGAAAGGAGGAGAAGGTGGATCTGGGGTCAGCTCTAGTTCATTCCGGAGTCCCTGAACTTCCTAGGCAGGTCTTGGGCTGTTCAGACCCAGCTCGTTTTTACAGCGGCAATAACAGCCTGTGATACCTATCCTGTCCTCTTTATTTCAACTCTAATTGCACTTTTGGACCTTCATCGCGTTCATCTAAATTATAGCAACAGCAGCCTAATTGGCCTTCCTGTATTCAGCAGCCCTCCTTCACACCCTGCAAGTGTGTTCGTAGATCACACGCCTAATTATGACACTCCACTCAGAGGCTCAACAATTGCTCTCAGTTGACTATAGAATAGAATTCAAATTGCTGATTTTCTACTGAATCCAAGGTAAGTTTGCTCACTAGAGTATCTTTTACTGTATCGTGCTAGTTTTTCAATGCCAAGATGCCACCAATTGTGAAAATAGCATTGTTTTAACAAGCAATTTTTGGGTCAGAGACCAAGAGAGAGGATGGAACCTATAAATATGAATAAAATGCATTGTGATTTCACAGTTATTAAAATGAAAGGCTATGTTACCTGCTGCTTACAGTCACCCCTACAATATCAGGGTAACAAGAAGAAATGGGTGGTGTGTTAACCTGAGTAACTAGGGGAGATGGTAATAAGGGAATTCCTTACAGACACGGGCAAGGCTGGCTTTGGAAAAAGGGGTGGGCATTAAAGCCTCTGTGTCTGAGAGATATCAATCACTTTTCTCCTTGCTATACCAAACTACCTAAGCAAAACCACTTAAGGTAGGAAAGGCTTATTTTGGCTTACCATTTATACCAGTGGTCCTCAACTTGTGGGTCACGACCCCTCTGGGTGTTGCATACCAGATATCCTGTGAATCCGATATTCACATAATGATTCATAACAGTAGCAACGTTACAGTTACGAAGTAGTTACAAAATAATTTTATGGTTGGGACCCTCTATGCTATGAAGAACTGGGTTAAAGGGCCACAGCATTGGGAAAGTTGAGAACCACTGTTTTACATGTCCTTCATTGTAGGGAAAGCCTGGTGGGGAGAGTGGCTCTGCCTGGAGGCAGAAGTATGAGGCAGCTTATAAGACGTGATGTCCACCATGCAGAAAGAGCTTGAGTGTGGGGCTTATTGTATGTATTGAAAGGATACGGGAGAGGGAAGGGAAAGAGAAAGAGAGAGAGAAAAGAGGGGAGAGGAGAGGAAGAGGGGGAGAGAGAGAGAACTGCCTCTTCAAAAGAATGCTGGGGTGGGGGACAGGAGAGAGAGAGAGAGAGAGAGAGAGAGAGAGAGAGAGAGAGAGAGAGAGAGAGAGAGNGAGAGAGAGAGAGAGAGAGAGAGAGAGAGAGAGAGAGAGAGAGAGAGAGAGAGAAAGAGAGAGAGGAGCTTGTCTCTTAAAGGGACAGGTTACCACCTGCTGTACAGGCAGGTGCAGGGCCTGAGGTGCTGTGCCAGGGTGTGCCAGAATACTAACACAGCTGGTCACAGAATTGCCGGTCTTTGTGCAGAGGCAGGTGAATGCTGCTTAGAGCTCTCTTTCTGTTTTTTCCTTTTCTTTTAAAAGTTACATTTATTTATTTCTGAGTGTGTATGTATGTGTTTGTGTGTGCACACATGTGCATGCATGTTCCCATGCAAGGCACACTTTTGCATATGCCAGAAGACAACTAGAGCAAGTCAGTTCTCTCCTTCTATCTCAAGGGTCCTGGGGACTGAGTTCAGGTTGCCAGTTTGCTGACAAGCCCCAGGCCATCTCACCTGCCCTCCTTTCTCCCTTCTTATTCAGTCCAGGATTCCGGCTGATAGAATGGTGCCCTGCACATGAGGTTAGGCCTTCCCTCCTCAGTCAAACCAGTTTGGACACATCCAGAGAAGTGTAACCTAGGTCATTCTAAATCCAGTTCAGTTGATGGTGAAGATTAAGCATGCCAAGGAGGAAACATCAGAACCCAAAGAAGGAAGTGTATGGAACAGGCTCCAGCCCCGTGGTCTTCAACCTGTGGGCCGAACGACCTGTGGGAGCCGAACGACCCTTTCATAGGGGTCATCTAAGACCACTGGAAAAAAGATACTCACATTACAATTCATGACATTAGCAAAGTTAGTTATGAAGCAGCGGAAGGTTGAGAACCACCGCTCTAGACCTTCAGTGGAGGGAACAAGCCATCCTAAGGCCTGCTTTGCTGTCCTATTTCTTCTTTACCTACAGCTTAGCTGGAACCACCCAGAAGTCAGAAGGCATATACGTCAACCAGAGCAGAGAGCCTCCCGAGGCCAGAGCTGGAGGGAACAGAGTGGACAGAGGTGAAGTGGGGGTCAACAGGCCACACTGACATTTGATCTTAAATCTTTGGTTAAATCTCTGTGTGTCTGAATCCCCCATGACCCTGTTCTAGGCCAGCTTAACTTCTGTCTTTCCCATGAAGCCTTCTCTGACTATGTTGGTCAGTTTGTCCTCCACTGTGAGTCCACAGAAATCTACTCAGGGGGTTTAAAATAAACACTGAAGTCTTGTTTAGTACTTTTCTCCGTTGTTATAAACTCTTCCATGGCAAAGGAGGTGGAGACAGAGAACTGCCTCTTCAGAAGAATGAGGGAAGAGAAAGAGAGAGAGAGAAAAGAGGGGTCCTCTCTCCCCCCTGACTCAACACTGCTGTAGCATCTTCTCCGAAGAATCATTTCAAAGGTAGAAAAAAAACCCTTAGAACCCCTAGTGAAGCTATTCTACTTTATAGGTGAAGAAACTGCTCCCTTAAACAGTGTTGGTAAATACTCAATAAACCCTAGTTCAAGTAAAGAGAAGACAAGCAAAGCAGGTCAATGAGTAGCTTCAGAGGGGTGGTTTGAAAGAAAATGGCCCCCAAAGGGAGTGGCACTATTAGGAAGTGTGGCCTTGTCGGAGGAAGTGTGTCTCTGTGAGGGCAGACTTTGAGGTCTCTTTTTTTCTTAAACATCCCTCAGTGTGACGGTTAACTGACTTCCTGTTGCGCTGAGTCTAGATGCAGGACTTGCATGACGCTATGCTCCTCACCATGACGATAATGGACTGAACCTCTGAAGCGGTGAGCGAGGGCCTCAGTTAAATGTTTTCGTTCATAAGAGTGGCCATGGTCACAGTGCCTCTTCACAGCAATAAAAACCCAAAACAAAAGGACTCTGAGAATCGGTGGAAAGAAATGGCCTCTAGTGAAAGTCTGTGGTACCTGTGACCTAGAGTGCTGGAGACTACTGTGTCTTTCACTCAAACTTATTGGCTCTTGATAAGAATTCATTTGGGTAAGAAGAATGAAAGATAAGTTAGAGCACCTGTTTTACCAGAAAGCTTAAAAACTGGATATTAAGAATATTTTCCTAACTGAGCCTCTCCGCCAATGCAAAATAATCCCAACCAAACCAAATCGGACCAGATTAAGAAATATCCAGGTTTAATTAGACACCTGCGCTCCTGGGTGGCCCCGAGGGGAAATGGGAAGCCCACCCTGAGGAAGAGGGGAAACCACGAGTTTATTTTCTGGGGAGCAGTTTAAGTAGCCCGAGGGAGTGGTCTTGACCTTTCCTCGGGGAGGGGTCAAGGTTTGAGGGCACAGGGGAGAGGCCTCCAAAAATGGAGGCCAAGGCTGGAATTGCACTGGGTAGTTACTTTGTAAAGCATTATTTTACTATAACTTTCAAGAATTTGAAAATAATGGGCTGGAGAGATGGCTCAGTGGTTAAGAGCATTGCCTGCTCTTCCAAAGGTCCTGAGTTCAATTCCCAGCAACCACATGGTGGCTCACAACCATCTGTAAAGAGGTCTGGCACCCTCTTCTGGCCTGCAGACATACACACAGACAGAATATTGTATACATAATAAATAAATAAATATTAAAAAAAAAAGAATTTGAAAATAAGGGAAATGGCAGGGTGTGTTGGCACATGCTTTTAGTCCCAGAGCTCCGGAGTCAGGGGTAGGAGGATCTCTGAGTTAGAAGTCAGCTTGGTCTACAAAGGGAGTACCAGAACAGAAAGGGCTACACAGAGAAACCCCTGATCCAAAAGAAAAAAAAAATCACAATCCAATAGTCTACCAAAAAGTTGTACTTTTTAATTTAATTTTGACAATCTCTAATTATCAGGGAGAAAACTTTACTTTGGAAATTTCCCTTGAATTATTAAAAAGCCTACAAAACTTGCCAGTGTGGAGGCGAGGCTGCTTTAATCCCAGGATATTAGCTGCTCAGAGAGACCCAGGGAAGTAAAACTATTCAGGGTACTGCAGATAGTCGAGCTTCTGGCTCCATTGTGCTAGATCAGTCATGCCGTCCTGAGGGACTCGGGGCTCTAAAGCTGTAGCGTTATGACTTTTATTGGAGAACAAATCCCCCAAGGCGAGTAGAATGTGAAGTGATGAACAGCTTTTGGTCCGCCGTGTGCTGAACCACCTAGGCTCGCACTCCTCTCCAGATGTTTCTTCTTGATTAATTCCTGTGAATTACTGCTCTTTTCGGCCCCATGACACCCCTTAGGTCCATCTAATCAGATAGATCTAATAAATTGGAATTACCAGAAAGGAAGGGGTCAAGGTCTTGGCTCCTTTTCACTTAGGGGTCTCGGTGCTTTCTATGAACATTTGCATGCCGGGAAATATCGGGAGGGGCAGGGAAAGGAACGAGAGGCTCTGGAGTTCTTACTCTCACTTAATGAAAAGCAATCATGTTAGTGCTTCTTAGGAAAAAGGAGGGAGGGTGTCACTCTGAAGCGAGATTTTTGTCTCAGTTTGGAGTAGCAGCTGACAGGCTGCAAGCTTGTAAACCAAGTCTCGATTTCCTCCTAGCCAGGCAGCGCTTTTCCTTAAGCGCTCCACCTCCGTGCTCCGGCTTCTTCGCATCATGCCTTATTCCGTAGTTCTATAAACTCTACATTTCTACCTCCAACATTTCGGTGATGATGAGTTAAATTATTTGCTATAGGTCTATATCAAGAACCACAGAAATATTTTTACTGGTTTCCAGTCAAATTTTTATTTATATTTTATTGATTGTAATAGGTTTATTACACTCATTGTGTAATTTTCTCTTATCCGTCCAGATTGCATGGAACCACCTTACCTATGGTGTCCGCTTGGGTGCGTTTTCTTTGTGTATTCTTTTCTTTAAAGAGTAGAACACCCCTCCCCCATTTCAAAGACATAGAATGCACGGCATTCCATTCTCTGTGTTACCCATGGCATCTGGTATGTTCTCAGTACACTGTATTCCCCTTTTACCACTGCTTACAAAACTTTTTAAGGAATTTTGGGCCTTGCTGTTTACTTGTTTCTCTATATTACAGATGCATATATCTACATATTTGTAAAAAACTTAAACGCTTATACAAGCACAAAATGTCAGCGTCCTTCCATGGCCCCCTCCCCTGCTTATTTCTCAGACGTCATTGTTGCTGATGCATGGATGCGTGTCTTTCTGGTGGTCTCCCGTTACCGCTTGGAAAAGTGCTTCTGTTGTTCCTCTATTGTCAGAGCTCATTCATGTTATGATGTTTTATTTGGTCAAGCTGGCTAGTTACTGCGTGCTGTTAGTCAAGGGCTTGTCCGGCATTATCTGTTGTGGCAAATACTACACTGTTGGCAATGTGTCATTCCTCCGCTTTCCTGTAACCAGCTCCTCCCTCTTCCTACACCGACTCGTAGGGAAGGTTTTCAGTGATCACAAATGTCCGGTGTCGCTCTCAGGCTGGGCCAGAAATCTGACCAGTCTCGTCACCCATTCCTGCTATGTATCATTGATTAGCCCAGGTGTGAGTACCTGGAGTTCTTCCTTTAATTGAACGGCTTTAGGAAGGATCCATGAACCATGTGAATCAGAACAAATGTAGCGTAAAGATGTCAGTGAGGTTCAGAATCCCTGGGAGCTGGGTTTCCTGCAGTTTGGAGAAAGCCAGTTTTCACTGAGAGCGCGACACAGACACGCAGAGCGTAGGGAAGAGAGGAATTTCTGGAGTCGCTCAAGCTCTGTCCCTAAGATCCACTTACGCTACTGTCTTTGTTTAGTTATTTCCACGAAGAGACTCGTGGGCAATTTCTCTTGTGCTTATTCTGTACCTCGGAAAGGTAAATCTTCCGTTGAAGGAATATTGCTTTGTTTAGATGATAACAATTCTAATTAACAGGGAGGAAACTTTACTTTGGAAATTTCCCTTGAATTAATAAAAGCCTACAAAACTTATCAGTGGCAATGGGGGACGCTGTTTCAATCTCAGGATATTAGCTGCTCAGAGAGAACCAGGGACATAAAACCATTCAGGGTGCTCCAGATAGTCGAGCTTCTGGCTCCATTGTGCTAGATCAGTCATGCCGTCCCGAGGGACACGGGGCTCTAATATTTTATTATTTTGTGCCATTGCAGAAATATCTCTGGAATAAGTATTTTTAGCACTAATGAGAGTGGAAGATATCAGATACGATATACTAGCAGTGGAGCCATGTCAGGAGCTCTGACAGCTCCTGAACGTTTTGATCCTGGGTCCAGTTTGTACTCTCATGTTATACCCTAAAATCATAAGGTTGGGGTAAGAAAGATTTGACAGAAGTGTATGCAACAGTCAGCAGGTTATTAAGGGCAATGACCCATTGTTTCGGCTATTTCTCCAGGTCATTTTGTTCCAGGTAGCGAGGGAAGTCACGCCTGACAAATAGGTAATACAAACTGTGCTTTACGTAAATCACTAAATGAATCATGAAATCAGTATCTGGCCTAATAACTGGTCTTCTCTACCTTATTCTGCTTCAGTGTGTGTGCGCGTGCGCATATGTGTGTGCCCACATCCCAAAGTGTGCATGTGGGGAACAGAAAACAAATTCTGGGTGTCTGTTCTTTCTCAGAACCTTGTCAAGACAGGGTATCTTTTGTTCTTGTTTCTGTCACTTTGAGCACGCAGGGCTAGCTGGCTGGAAGGCTTCTGGGTCATTCTCTTATCTCTATTTCCCATCTTCCCATGGGAATACAGGAAGTAGAGCATCTGGCTTTTTATGGGTTCAAAGACCAAGTCGGGTTGTGGGGCTTGCACAACAAGGGCTTGGACTTGTTCAGCCACGTCGGCGGCCCAGAACAAAAAATGTCCAATTTTTGTTGTCCAATTTTCATAACTGTTCAGAGCTCTGTTTTTTTCTATTTACTCTCAAAAGATGTAAACCCAGGGTGCAGTTTATTCAAGGGCTAACCGTGCATGATCAAGTGGGTTGGACACAAGGACACAAGGAGAATACAAGCTCTCCATCCCTAAGCACCTGACTGACAGTGTGCAGGGAGTAGAGTCATAGATGAAATATTTGGGCCAGAAGTCGATAACACTGGTTTAAAAAATTCTATTTTCAATGTAAGGAAGGAGAGGAAGAGAGCAAGAAAGAGAATCACACATAGTCCCTCCTTGCATAGTGGATATATTTTTATAGTTAAAAAAAATATACCTTTCATCAATTCTGTTTGCATTCTCTTGGTGAGCTATAAATCAAATTAATTAGTATTCTTTTATTTGTCTTTATCTTTTTGTTTGTTTGTTTTTTTGAGACAGGCTCTCTGGGTAACAGCTCTGGCTATCCTGGAACTCACTTTGTAGACCAGGCTGGCCTCGAACTCAGAGATCTGCCTGTCTCTGCCTCCCAAGTGCTGGGATTAAAGGTGTGCAACACCAGCGCCTGGTTTATTTAGTTGTCTTTGAGACAGAGTCTCATTAAATAGGCTCGGCTTCCCTGGATCTCAACACGCACACCAGGATGGCCTCGGACTCAGAGATCTGCTTGCCTCGACCTACCAAGAGCTGGGATTAAGGGTATGCACCGTAACACCCAGTTCTAATTTAAAGATTAAAAACTTTAAATTCTATGTATGTATGTGTCAGGTACATGCATGTCAGCAAAGACTCCTGTGGAGGCTGGCAGGGTCAGTGGTCCTGGTGCCTGTAGAGGCCAGAAGTGCCAGCACCCTGGGGCAGGAGACAAGCAGTTGCCAGTCACTTGGTGTGGGTGCTGGGAACTGAACTCGAGTCCTCTGCAAGAGTGCACGTGCTCGTGCTCTTAGCCACCAAGCCATTTCTCCAGCCCTCAACATTAACGTCTTGAAAATTTTCTTAAATTGAGCATGGAGGTACCTGTAATCCTATACAGTGAGCACCAGGCCAAAACCTCATAATAAAACCCATTATCATTTATAATTAATCTATGCTAAGTAAAAAAAAAAAGTCATGCCAGAGATAATGAGGTACCTAAGTATACACTTTAAAAAAGCATGTATAGGATGTTTGATAATACAGAACATATGGACTTCCATATACACTGAGAGTAGCCATGTTAGAAAGTACACAGTGGTTGGGCTGTGGCGGTGCATGCTTTTAATTCCAGAAGTCTCTGGGAGACAGAGGCAGGTGTGGTCGATTACAATAAAGTAATCCCACACTAGCTCAGAATGGAGTATAATAAAAAGGTCTCTTTATTGACGGGTAGACTCACAGATCAGCAGTCCTCTGCATGAGCAGGGAACAGGAACCAAATCCAGCAGCCAAGGGGCTGCACACTTTTTTTTTTTTTAACATCTGTATATATAGTACAGGTAGCCACACCCATAATGAGCCAGTATCTTAAAAGCTATTGGCTAAAGGAGTTCCCACAGCAGACAGGTGGATCTCTGAGTTCGAGGCCAGTCAGGTCTACTACAGAGGAAGTTCCAGGACAGCCAGGGCTACACAGAGAAACCCTGTCCCAAAAAACTAAAAAGCAAAGAAAAGTACATAGTATATAACTGCACTTGCTTGAAACAGTAGAACTATCCCAACTGACTGCGAAGGAATCAGAACAGTGGGGCTGTTGGGGGAAAGAGCTGTATTTGCTTAGGAAAGAGGGCTGGTCAAAATATCTTACATGTTCTCTTGACTCTTTCTTGTGTTTTTATAACATTTCCATCTTGATAAAGTCTTGCATTGTACAACTCTTTTTATCTGCTAAAATCCTTTCAATGCATTACTAGTATTTGTACATTTTATTTTGTATAAATTTAGTCTAAAGAAGCATGCTGCAAACAAATAGTGAGCCCTCCTCAGTGACGGGCATTTTGAAGTGTTTAGTAGTAAGAATACTGACAATTTGTTTTAAAATCATCAAAGGGATGAAAGGAGCTGAGTATGATCAAGGCGCATAGAATATACACATATATATTGTATGCTTATTTTTCCAGTCAAAACCAGTTACAAAACGACAAAGTAATCTTGGGGGCAAAAAGCACATTCTTCATATCTTAGCCCATTTTCTGTTGCTAATATAACACCACTAACCAGGCCGTTTATAGCGAAAGCAGCTTGTTTCGGCTCACTTTTACACCCCCCCCCCCCCCCCCCCCCCCCCCCCCCCCCCCCCCCCCCCCCCCCCCCGCCCCGTGCGCGCGCCAAGGCCACAGAGTCACATCTATGTAGCCTTCGTACTGGTAGAGTCCCCATTTAGAGAGACAGGAATGGGCACGGCTCTAGCTAAACTGGCTTTTCTAGCATACTTATTCTGTTTTTGTTTTGTGTTTTGAGACAGGGTCTCACTCTGTAGACCAGGCTGACCTCAAACTCATAGAGAGTCACATGCATCTGCCTCCTGAGTGCTGGGATTAAAGGTGCGCACCGCTATGCCCAGTGCAAACCTATTCTCGAAATAAACCATTAATTGATTAATTAATCGCATCCATGAATGAGTCCATTCATAAGGGCAGGGCCTCACATATGGGGTCTGATAAGGCATGATGTCAGACTCCTGAGAGATGAGGAAGTGTGTTCCAAGTTCTTATCATCCTTAAGCACGTGCCACTCAGCAAAGGACGAAAGTGGATGGAACAATTTTAAACTATACAGCATGTTTCCTTGATATGACAATCACTTATATTTACTCTTGTTTTTAAAATTTTGAGACAGAGTTGAAGTGATACTTTGTTTGTAATCTACAAATAAAGCTTGCCTGAAGATCAGTGTGCAGAGCTAAGTCACTAGTTAGCCTTAGAGGTCAGGCAGTGGTGGCACACACCTCTAATCCGTGCAGACACCTCTAACAACCCTGCACTCAGGAGACAAGCAGACAGATCTCTGTGAGCTCAAGGCCACCCTAAGCTACACTAGACTGATCTAGTCTCAAAGAGAAACAGAGACAGGTGGTGGTGGCTCACACCTTTAATCCCAGCACCAGGGCAGTAGAGATGAGAAAGGATATGGCTGGATGGAGAGAGGAATATAAGGAGGGAGGGGACAGGCGCTCAGATGCAGTCTGGAGATACAATCTGAGGATTAGTAGAGACAGGATCGCCCCTTTGGTCTGAGCATTGGTAGAGGGAAGAACTCTCTAGTGGCTCGCCACTCTACTTCTCTGATCTTCAGCATTAATCCCTATAGCTGACCCCAGACTTTTATTATTAAGACCAATAAGAATTCATCCTACATTTGGCACCCAACTTTTGGGGCACAAATTCATAAAAAAGTCGTTGGTCTGTGGCTTTGCAGCCACAGGCATAGGTTGGAGCCACACAGGGCTGGAATCACCGCCCTGCGGTTTTCCTTTCTTCTTTCCTGATGTCCTTCCCCTGGACCCCCTTCTCTGGCTGCTGCCAAACTAGGTCTCTGCCTTGCCATCCAGTCAGGCTTGTACTGTTCTACACAGCAGCAGTCAGCCCCACACTTCATCAACAGCATCAGTGGCAGGTTTGCTGAGAAAATTGGGAATTCTTAAAGGGAGGAATTAGTTAAAATTAGTTTTAAAAGTTTTTCCTCCCGCATTAAAAAAAAATGGGAAACAGAATTACAATAGAGTTAGGTCTCTGTATGATTACGTGATGCATGATTTAAAAATGAAAAAATTGAAATGAAGTAATAATCAACTGTGATTGACATAATGTTAATTATCATCTTGATAATTCTTAGTTTTCTCTGAAAATGTTGTTTGATACAAGTGCCAAGATACAGGCCTTAGAAAAACTTAATAAACAGATCATAGAAATATTCAAATCCAGACAGAGAAATTTAATGGAGAAATAATTTCAGCATTGCATTATAAGGTTAGATAAAAACAGCCTGAGGTTTTCAAACAACCAACCTTAATATTTCCAGTACCTTACAGGAATTGCCAAATTATAGATATCCCCGAGGCTCTGTAAGAGCTGACTGGACTGCTGTGGCAATGTTGGATTTAAGGAGATTCAAGGAAGCAATAGTCTCATATGGCATGCATTCACCATTTTGAAGCAGATGTTAAACTCATGGTCAACTTGTAATAGAGTTATCCCTCAAGATTTGGTTACAGCAATCTTGGAGCCTGGTCCACAATTACAGTGGAGGACCTGATGGAAAGAAGAGGCTAGGACCATTGAATAACAGAGTAGAGCTAGAAGTATGGAAATCTCCCCAGATCAACTTCTTGGAGAAGGAAATTATACTAATATAGAATGGCAATCTCTATATGATGGCCACACCCTGACTTTGTCGGGCAGCAGCTTTGAATGCTTGGGACATTAGTTCTTTGAGCATATCTTGGTTTTTAAGCAGTGTTGTGAATATACAATGAAAGGCAGAGTCTCTCAAACTCTGAAATTAAGAATACAGGCACTCATTGTGATGGGTAGCTTCAATTGTCAGCTTGACACATTCTAGAATCACCTGGGAAGATTCTCAATGAGGTATTTTTGGATCTGGTTCTCTGGGCACATTTGTGAGGGATTGCCTTGATTACTAACGTCAATTGATGTGGGACCACCCAGCCCACTGTGAGCAGCTCCACTCCCGAGACAGGGAACCCTGGACTGTACCATGGCAGAGAGCTGGCTGAGCATGAGTAGGCATGCCTACCTCTGTCCTTTTCCTGCTCATGACTGTGGACATGACTAGTTGCTTCAAGTTCTTCCCATGACTTCCCTTCGGTGATTGGATTCTAGACTTGTAAGTCAAGTCAATTCTTTCTCCTTTAAAGTTGCTTTAGTCAGGGCATTTTTTGAAAAAATATTTATTATTTATTATGTATACAATAGTCTATCTGTGTGTATGCCAAAGGCCAGAAGAGAGCACCAGACCTTATTACAGATGGTTGTGAGCCACCATGTGGTTGCTGGGAATTGAACTCAGGACCTTTGGAAGAGCAGGCAATGCTCTTAACCACTGAGCCATCTCTCCAGCCTTAGTCAGGGCATTTTTATCATCACAACAGAAATAAAAGCAGGACACTCAAGAAGCGAACACTAATACAATTCAGAGTAAATCGTTGAGCATGTTTCAGTAGTTTATTATAATTATAATGAACTTGTTACATATTTTTTTCTGGATAACACCAACATTTATTATTATATTTTTTTAAAAAAAGGTTTTCATGTGTATGAGTGATTTGCTTGCATGTATATGCACCATGTGTCTGCCTGATACCTGTAGAGGCCAGAAGAGGGCATCCATCCCCCAGATGGTTGTAAGTCACCATATAGGTCCTGGAAGCTGAACCCAGTCTCTCTGTAAGAGCAGCAAGTGCTCTTAAGTACTGAACCATCTCTCCAACCCAACATTGGGATTGTTTTTAAGAGAAGAAAACTTCCTGTTGACAGCAACATGGTGTTTCTAGACCCTTCATCACACAGTGAATTGTCTGTTCTCTACACTTACTTGTCTCTCTCTCTCTCTCTCTCTCTCTCTCTCTCTCTCTCTCTCTCTCTCTCTGTTTTTCAAGACAGTGTTTCTCTGTTGTACTGGAACTAGCTCTGTAGAGCAGGCTGGCCTCTGCCTCCTGAGTGCTGAGATTAAAGATGTGCACCACCACTTCCTAGCACTAAACTACTCTTTAAAAAGAATTTCCAGAGCCGGGCGGTGGTGGCACACGCCTTTAATCCCAGCACTCGGGAGGCAGAGGCAGGCAGATATCTGTGTGTTCAAGGCCAGCTTGGTCTACAACAGGGCAAGTTCCAGGATTGGCTCTTTATCTACTGAGAAATCCTGTCTTAAAAACCAGGAAAAAAAGAAAAAAGAAAGAAAAGAAAGTGAAGCATATGGGAAACGCTGGTGTAGGATGTCAACCACCCAGACAGTCCCCCCAGGATGGCATTTCCTCAGGGGTCTTCCCAATCTCAGGACACAGAGGAGATGCAGTCCAATGAGGAACTTTCTTTCAGCTTCTCCCACAGAAAACAGTTACAACAAGTAAATAACCCCAGAAGTCAAGGACCCCTTTAGAAAGTGACTTAAAACAACCTAACTACGATTGTGTGCACATCTGTATTTCCTTAGAAGCTCTATGTGCAAATAAATATGGAAATGTAGGATTATCTGTATGGTTGCTTGGTGAGTCTGAAATTGCGGTGAATTAGTTGTGTCCTGAGGCAATATCTCCAAGAACTGGATTTGCATTTGCACCCTGGAAGCCTTGTCCCTGGGACAGGTGGACACAGTCCAAGCATTGTCATCTACGTTTCTTATAGGTTGCGAGCGCTGCTCCTGATGAATCAACACTGTATGTAAAGTCAGTGTATGGAGCAATGAAGACCTGGACTGTTTCCCTCAACCAGATCTCTGATTTAAATTTTGGGTACTCTAAATGAAAATTAAAGGCCATTGTTTTAGATCACGTTCCTACACTGGACCCAAATAATGGTCCATCGCCATAATGAAACTAAACTGTTTATTAGCATTAGAGAGGTAAGAGCCAAAATTCCCCCAAAGACCAGTCTGAGGTCGTATAATAACAACCCCCCCCCCCCCCCCCGCTTTAATCCTTCCACTGAGATGAATCGAGACTGTCAAAATCTTCCTATTATTTCATCTTACATGGCCAAGAACTTGGAAATGACCTATCTGTTTTTGGTCTTATTTCTGTTTTCATCAGTCTTCTATGTTTATGAGTCTAACCTTCTTTGCTTGACTCTTTAGAGCACTCCTATTTTGTGGAGCGAAGTGTTAGCTGACTCTAGCATTGAAAAAAGACTCGGTCTTTAAAACCTTGAAATCCAATAGTTGCATTTAGCCCCTTGACAATTATTTACAATGCTGATTTCTTTCTAAAGGTTACTGATTTTATCCCATGCGTTTTTTATTTCACCCAGGTGTTGTGGAATATTCCTTTACACTGTGTGAAGATATATCGCTGTGGTTGGTTTAATAAAAAGCTAAACAGTCAATAGCTGGGCAGGAGGTATAGGTGGGTGTCGTTTTTGTGAGCCAGCAGCCCAGAGAAAATTCCATCTGTATGGGGTGGCCAATGTCTGTCCACATATATCCACATAAGGCCTGAGAATGCTTGAAAGAAAAAAAAAAAAGAAAGGAAGGAAGGAAGGAAGGAGAAAGAAAAAACACAGAAGTCAAACTTGGCAAGGTCTCAGATAGAGATAGGCTCAGCCTACTGAGACCGCCTGCTGATTGGAGCCACCCACCAGTGCCATACTAAACTGAGCCACGCCAGTAGCTGACATAGCAGTTGAAGATTTGGCTCATTTGATCAGTGAATGCTACAGATGCTGAATAAGCCCAGGTCCAGACACATAAAACCTCTAAAAAGGTACAATATGTTTTTAAACATGTATGAGGCTTAAAAAAAGAAAAGGATGAAAAATATAGTTTATAAATAAGATAAAGTCTTTAAAGAGAGAATAAAATAGTATAAAAGGATAAGCCATGTAAAGATGGAAAATTCAGAGAATTTGGATTCTACATGGACCTTGTTGACTTTAAATTTTATGATTGCTGATGAGCAAAAAATAGCTAAGAGACATTGGATTGTGGAAACTGCTAAATTGAACCAACCTACATATTTTAATTTTTTTTTTCAAGACAGGGTTTCTCTGTAGCTTTGGAGCCTGTCCTGGAACTAACTCTTGTAGACCAAGCTGGCCTTGAACTCACAGAGATACACCCACCTCTGCCTCCCTCTTGCTGGTATTAAAGGCATGCACCACCTCTGCCCGGCCAAATGTCTTAACTTCAAAATGGAAGTAAAAAAATATGTTACATTGTGGAAGAGGTTATGCTTTTGTAGCCATAGAAAATGAAAAGCTGTGGATTCATTCAAGGTTGATAGAGATCAGCTTTGATGAGAAGAGACCCCCTGCTTGTGTTAATGCAGATATATGTTACTTTTGAAAGTTTGTGTGTTTTCAGAGCAAGGGGACCAGACACCAATGAAAACAGGTAGCACAAGTGGTCCAGCCTCTAGGAGCAACACTATTGGTGGCAGTTTCCTGAGTTCTGCACTCACAACAGCTTCAAGGCTGCTAGTGAGGTGATCCAGCCTCACAGACTATTTGGTTTTTGGTTGTTTGGTGGGTTATGGATGTTTGTTATCGATTGGGGGGGGGAGGGGCTAGTTACAAACTGTGCCGGGTCAAGGTCAGGTATAAAGGGAAACAAAGGAGATCAGATTCAGGAATTTCTTTCTAATGGGAAAAAGGGTATAGTATAGAAACGATGGGATTAAAGGGTGGATTGTTGAGTCTACTTTTAAACAACCACTAATCTCAAAATATTTTACATTAGTATGGATTTTTGTATACTGATACAAATTTAAGGTTATTTTTGTTATACTGTATATATGTTTCTATTTCTGTTTAAGGTATTGTATCTATACAGCTCATTTAAAAATGTAAAATTTTAGTCCTTAAAAGCTAGTTAGAATAATAAGAAATACAGGTTAATAGTCATCTATAACAATCAAATTTATAGTCACCAATAAATGTAATTCTTACCTTATAATTGTTCCTATTGTACATAGTTTTACTGTGTTTGAATTGAAACTTGTTTCAGACAAAAAGGGCGAAAAGTTGTGAAATATTCCTTTATATTTATGAAGATGTGTCACTGTGATTGGTTTAATAGAAAGCTAACAGCCAATATGTAGGCAGGAGGTATAGCGGGACTTCTGGACAGAGAGACCTCTAGGAAGAAGAACGGTGGAGTGGCCAGTCAGATGCAGAGGAAGCACCATGAGGAGATGAGGTAATGAGCCGTGGGAGAATGTAGATTTAAAACTATGGGTTCATTTAAGTTATAAGAGCTAGTTAGAAACACGCCCAAGCTAAGACCAAGCTTTCATAATCAATATTAAATCTCTATGTCATTTTTTTTTGTGAGAGGATGACCTGGTCTAAATCCAGATTTCAATCGTATAAAGTAATTATTTTTATTTAACCTTATTATTGGCCTAATATATGACTTACATGAATTTTCCACGTTACCCAAGCCACTATTTTGGAGTATGGGCTTCATTATGCAGTTCAGTTACAATCTGGTCTGTCTCATAGACTGGCCAAGAGCGGCTCCCTCACCTGAACTACCAGGCGTGCCTACTTCAGACTGCTGTTCTGAATGAGGTACCCACACAAAAGACTTAGCTGGCATACACTGAGGGATTTTTCCTGATAGTTACTTTATTAGTCCTAAGGCTGGACTTTTTTAGGAAAAAAATGTCTTTGAGCTTCCTCTAAATATTACACGGTGTCCCACAGATCATCCAGAAGCTAGTATCTTCATGTCAGAGGTGATCAATAATTAAAGAATGTTTGGCATGAGGTCAAGCCTAGAGTAAGGGCAAAATAAAGCAGGGTTGTGACAGAGTAATGGGGAAGCTAGTTTACAAGGGTGAGCAAGGAAGGCATCTGTCAGATGACATGGGACAGAGGCTTGGATGAAATGAGGGAAGCAATTATGTGACCGGGCCACTCCTCATAGGGTGCCTTGTGGTTCGCTGCACCCTCTTGCTTCTTAGTCACGCCTCTTCATATGGACACTGGATTATTTATACCTCATGACTTAGTATACCAGCCAGATTTCAAAATCCAGGAGGGAAGTGCCTATATTTATTTCATGTGTCTTTAAATAGCCTTAACTGAGCACATGGTTCCCATGACTTAGTGCCCCCTCGATGCTTTCTTGTCAGGCCTGCAGACCAACTTGTAATTAGAGGTGCTTTGAAGAGAGCCAATGGGATGCCCAGTGGGTGACAAGGAGTTGGCTCGCTGGTGAAGGTGCCTACTGGGCAAACTTGATGACCCGAGCTTGATTTGCTGAACACCTGCAAAGGTAGGAAGAGAGAACAGATTTTACCATGTTGTCCTCTGGGTTCCACATTCACTTCCTGCCACCATCACCCCCAGCCCATCATATACATATACACCAAAAACCAGTTTTAAAAATTTCAAAGAAAAATGAGCATCATCTGGAAGACCCAATCAGAAGAAAGCAACTATGGTGTGAAAGCATGAATCCTGGGAGCGGAGAAGAATGGTTTGTATCTGTGGATTTTGACATGCCACTTAATAGCAACGGCTCTGTTTATGTTTAAACAACAACAAACAGGAATGATGTGTTTCATTCACATGATTATAAAAGTCAAATGAAAGCTGGGCGGTGGTGGCGCACGCCTTTAATCCCAGCACTTGGGAGGCAGAGGCAGGCGGATCTCTGTGAGTTTGAGACCAGCCTGGTCTACAAGAGCTAGTTCCAGGACAGGCTCCAAAACCACAGAGAAACCCTGTCTCGAAAAAAAAAAAAAAGTCAAATGAAGTGACGCATATGAAAATTACTTGGCACATTACAGGAGACCAATCCATGTTAACTGACTTTTTAGTTACACAAGCTGGAACTATCCTAAAAAGATAACAAGCAGCAGTTGGTTCTTGAGGCAAAGGAACTCTTACACATAGTACATTTTACTGAAAGAGAAGAAACAATAAATTTCTGTTGCCAGGTAGGGTGGCACACACTCAGGCTCACTCAGTACTCAGGGAACAGATAAAGGAGGACTAGGCAGTTCCAGGCCAGCCTGAGCTACACTGTGAGTCTCTGTCTTAAAAACAGTAGCAGCAGCAGCAACAAAAAAGGAAGAAGCCTGGCTTGGTGGCAAAGGTCTATAATGCCACCTATATGGAAGGTTGATACAAAGTAATGAAAATTCAAGTTCTGCCTGGGATACAAAGTGAGTTCATGGCCAGTTTGGGCAACTTAGTGAGCCCTGTCTTAGAATAAAGAATAAAAAGAGGGCTGTAAATAGCTCAATGATAGAGCATTTGTCTAATATCTGACAAAGAAAATTAAATCAAGATGGGTGGTGGCGTATGCCTTTAATCATAGCACTCGGGAGGCAGAGGCAGGCGGATCTCTGTGAGTTCGAGGCCAGCCTCGTCAACAACAGCTAGTTCCAGGACAGGCTCCAAAGACAGAAAAACCCTGTCTCGAAAAACCAAAGAGAAAATAAAAGAAAAAGAAAACTAAGAAAGAAATTTACATCAATGTAATATTTTGTCACTCCAATGATCAGTAACGTTGAATGTTTGCTGTGTTCTAGAAACTATTCCAAACACACTACATGAAACAGTCACTATTCCTTACTGTAACCAAATAAAACAATATAATTCATGAGAAAAACGAGACACAGACTGACTAAAGCCATCTGTCCGTGATCCACACACAGTGAGCAGCAGTGTTTGTAGTATGAGAGTTTGACACCACCCTAGACGTTCTTAGCTACAGGAATAATTTCTAAGGCTAATTTTCATGTAGAAAACACTGAGTTGAATCTTTTCTGAAGGAAAAATGACAAGACTAAAAGTAGATCATAAATTATAGTTCAGGCAGTATTGTATCTCAAGGAAGAGAGATCGAAGGGGAAGATGTAGCTAGAATTTATTTCTAGGTACTGTTCAGCTTACAACACTGAGGTAATTGATCACCCAACTTCATACTCTCTGTCTCAAAGCCGACTTAAGAAAAATGGCTGCTTAGTATTTATGAGGAACTATGAACATCTGGACTTCTAAAGCTTGTTTAAGTAAAAACAATAATGAAAATCCAAGATAGTGAGCAGTAATAATTTTATACAGATCATAGCAGGTGTGATTAGTTTGAAGTATGCAGCATGATTTCTTTTTCTTTATTTTTTATTTTTATTTTTTTGATTTTTCAAGACAGGGTCTTTGGTGCCTGTCCTGGAACTCGAACTCACAGAGGTCCACCTGTGTTTGCCTCCCTGAGCGCTGGGATTAAAGGTGTGTGCCCAGCTGCAGTGTGATTTCTAATTGGTCTTAGTAATAAAAACCCAGAGTCAGATATTAGGGGGTGGAAGCTGAAAGACCAGAGAAACGGAGCAGCCAGCCACTAGTCCTTACCTCTACGAAATCCTCAGATCGAATGGAGTATCCTGTCTCTACAAGTCCTCAACTGAATGCCTGAGCTCCTCTCCTCCTGTCTTATGTTCCTCTCTCTGCCCAACCATATCCCTTCCCGTCTCCATCTCCCCAATGCTGGGATTAAAGGCATGTGATCCAAGTGCTGGGATCAAGGATGTGAACTCTGTTTCTCTTTGAGACTGGATCAATCTCTGTAGCCCAGGCTGGCCTGGAACTCACAGAGATCCGCCTGCCTCTGCATCCCAAGTGCTAGGATTAAAGGTGCGTGCCACCACTACCTGGCCTCTATGGCTAACTGGTGGCTTAGCTCTGCACTCTGATCTTCAGGCAAGCTTTATCACCACAGAAACACAGTCGAATAGTCTGGCAAAACAGTGGCTTCATTCATCTAAACCAGGGAACGAGAACTCCAGAGACAAAGTATACATCTGAAAACGACTAATGTGCTCTATCAAATTGTTTGAAACCTCAACGTTACTTAAATCTACAAAGCACTGGTAATATACCATTCTGAGGAATATATTATAGTGAAAAAAACATCATTATTTACTAATGCTTAGTAACATTCAATCAGCCTAGGATTATAAGGAATGCATATATACAGTGATACTACGCTGGGCCAAAATAGTTGTGTGTGACCTAGACAACCCCGTCATATAGGGCAGCATTACAACACCATCTCTCATTCATAAGTCTGACTCAAAATTAAACTTTTTTTTTTAAATAAACCAGCATAGACATGGTCGCAAGGTGATAAAGACATGTTTTATACGTAGATAAGACATAATATATTCTGCTGTGTGCATTTAAGATTAGCACAGAGCTGGGCACAGCAGCCTACGCCTTTAGTTCCAACTTCTCTGGAGGAGGAGGTGGGAGGATCCTTTGAGTCTGTGAGTTCAAGATCACACATTGCAAGACTCTGACTCAACAAATAACTAAGGAAAACTAAATCAGTCACATACAGACAGACATAACACATAAAGCCTGGCCACCATATATTTGATCTGATGAAATCTTCGTCTTGACACTAGGCAAACACATCTGAAATGTCAAAAATATGAAACAAGTCATATACAAATATGGAGATCAATTAAACTATATAAAGAATGGGGCATACATAAGTACTGTAAAAGTACAAGGTTTTTTTTTTTTTTTTTTTTTTTTTGAGAGGGGAGAGAAGGGGAGGCCAGGAGTACTGGGAATGGAATCTAGACAGTCTTAGGCAAACATTCTATCTCTGAGCTACACCCTAGCCCCAAATATGAGTCTTGATTGACAATAGAGGAGGAAGGTTGAAGGAAAATACAATATAAATGAAAGCCATTTCAAACACAAGTTTTATATCAGTAGCTATTCGGCTCATTGGGATATTTTCTTGCAGCTTAATAAAACAGGATATTTATGCTATCTTGTCTTTTCTTTCCTTGAATAGGGATTCTCATGTTGCTTTGGCTGACCTGGAACTTGCCATGTAGCTGAATCTGGAGTACTGCGCCTTCAGAATGCTGGGTTTATGTAGTGATGGGGCCTGCTAGGTGAGTCCTCTACTGAGCTATGCTCCCAGCACTCCATGCTGTCTTTTCACCTAAGTTAACCAGCTATCATTTTGCAAACAACAGAAAATAGAGGGATCAACTGTAATTCCTTTGGTTAGTGGAACCGATTTGTGCAGAGAAATTCACCAAGCTGTTTGCAGAACTGTTTCTACTTTAGAATCTACTGGTGCTGAGTAAACAAACGCTTTCATTTAAATCATTTCTGCCATTCTGGTAAAGAAAAACATCAACAGGGTATTGGCTTTGAGTTCTTACACAGCCTCAATTATGTGTTAGTCAACCCAAGCATCCATTATGCACTCAATAATAGCCATGACACAGCTCCAGACAACAGCAACTCCGGGAGGAGGCAGGCACAGATAGCCAGCTCGTACTGCTTTTCCTGGAGATAGCATTCTTAAGCCCCGTGGAAACAGCAATGAGATCCGTCTTCCTCATTAGAACTCAACACTGTCTTGAGAAACGATAGCTCAGCAACTTAGAAGAAAATGCAGCATGCCAGCGTGGGGACACATTTCTGTTTGTTAGAAATTGTTATGAACATACTTTCCTCAACTAAAGCTTCTGCTGAGAGCAGCTACATTTGAAAAGAAAAAAAAAAGATTTTGAAAGTTTAAAACTGCATTGGTGTACAAGGCAACGTAACAAAGCAAACAAAAGAAAAGCTTAAAACATTGTAAAGGGTTGGGGATGTCGCTCAGTTGGTACGGGGCTCCCCTCGCACTCAGGAAACCCTGGGTTCCATCCCTATCTCCGCATTACCCCACCCCCACCCCGCACTAGCCAGCACTCCCAGTACTTTGGGAGGTGGAGGCAGGAAGATCTACAGCTCAAGCAAGGCTATCCTCCCTTGCACCGCAAGTTCGAGGTTAGCCTGGGTTAGTCTGTATCAGGAGAAGAAAACTACTGAACAGTAGCGGAGGAGAGGCAGCTGGTCCTTAGGAAGGCACGCGCTTGCTGCTAAGCATTGAGATTCCGAAGCGTTTTCAAAGTGGTTACAGTCCTTACCACAGCACACCCTTGTGAGGTAAGTGTATTATCATCTTTGGTTCATAAATGAAAAAGCTGAGGCACCGAGCGATTAAGTCACTCGCCTAAGGAGCATGAGTCAATGTCAAGAGTCATAGTTGACCCGGCTTAACGACTCCTGACCTTCAGTCCAGGGCTGAGTCAGCGGAGCCCCGAGTGGCTTCCCTGGCTGGCACCTGGACGTAGGCTATTTCCGTTCACGTTCAAGCAGAATACTGAAACCGATTGGACAGAACTTCCAAACTTTTTACGTCCAGCAAGATTCAACCCTGACGCAATTCATCTCAGGACTGGGAACAGGAAAAGCCGACGCGTGCACACCCCTCTCCCCCAAAGCGTGCGAGTGGGTACCGTGGGCTAGCCCGCCCACCCGCTAAGGGCAGCGATGGAAACAAGTGACCACCCGCGTTAGTGGACCGGGGACAAGGGGAACGCAGACCGCATCAACGACTCTCCATCGCCGCCTCTTTCTGAAACCAAGAGAAAATGGTGGGAGGCGAAAAGAAAACTAAATAAAAAAACACACAAGCAACTTGTCCTAGAACCTCAGCTAAGCAAATGAAGCCTTCTTGCGTGTGCTGAGCCTTGCAGTTCCCAATCTTCTAGGAAAGATGGGAAGACTGGGCGACAAAGGGCACAGCAGGAATGCCCCGCAGTGAGTGACTGCGACCGGAGCTCTGCTCGCAGCACCGCAGAGGCCTAAAACCTACTCTGCAGCAAGCACCCGCGGCGCCGGGAGCCGCGCATCCTCGCCAGCGACCACGTGATCAATTTTTTTTTTTTTAAAGAGAAAAAAAAAACTTCGCCTTAAGGAAAAAAAGAGACTCCACTTCCCAGAAGCCTCTCGGTCCCCACGCAGCTGCAGTCTTGCGCAGGCGCCGCCAGGGCCAAACGGACACGTCCGTCACGTGGGCAGGAGCCGGCCAATCCGGTTTGAATCTCATTTTTTTCCTCTCGCCCCCCCTTCAGGAGCGGTTGTGCGATCAGATCGATCTAAGATGGCGACTGTGGAACCGGTGAGTATTGCCTTCGGCCCCCACCCCCGAGGTCCCCGCGCTCCGGCTCCCTCCGCTCAGGGACTCCCCGCGGGACGGCGTTCCCGGCGCGCACAGCGCACCCGGCCGCGTCCGGCCCCTGTCCCCCGGCCTGACCTTCCGCGGACAGCCTTGGCGCCGGGAGGCTGGCGGCGGCAGCGTGGAGCGCACACGCCGTGTGGGGGCTCGGGCACCGGGGCGGTGGGGGAGGGGCGCCGCGCGGGCCCCGAGGTGGCGGCTCGGGCCGGCGCGGGGATCGGCGCCGGGTCCCGGGGGCGCGGGGCGGGCTCTTAGCGGGCACCGTGCTCGGCGGGGCGGGTGGGCGGTGAACCCGGCCTGGAAGGAGCCGGAGGGAGAAGCCTGGGGGCAGCTGCGCCTTCGCTGCCGGGATCCTCGTGCGGGGCGGCGCTGGATGCGGAGGAGGGTGGGCTGGCGGGGCCAGTAGGCGCGCGGGGCCGGGAGGGAGGGGCGCGGCAAGAGGGCGAGCGCAGCCCGCGGAGAGCCGCGGCGCTGCGGGGTCGAGTGGGGAGGACGCACGCCCCGGGGTCGCGCCGCGCACCTCTCGGGGCCGGGCAAGTGGGGCCGCTGAGAAGGTGATCACATTGTCCCGGCCCCTCCACACCGGGACGGGGCTGTCATGGAGAAGTGGAGGGGGGAGGAGCGAGGCCTACAGATCGCAGCCGCGGGTCGGCTGGACGCAGACCTGCCTTTCACACGCGCCGGGCTTCCATTCATTCATCTTCCCGGCGCAGCGCGCACGCTTCCGACGACTCGGTAGATTCTTGTGCTCTGACGCGACTCGATCGTCTGGAAGATAGCCAGCGAACACTATTATTGGAAATAGAAACTTTCAGGATTGCCTTTACTTAAATGAAAAAGGAAATTAGCATGGGGACTGCAGCGCGTGCCGTGGCTCGCGTGTGGAAGTCAAAGGACAGCGTTTGGAGTCCAGAGGATCGAGATTCAAGTGTCTTTGCTGAACTCCGGCCCCTCAATACTGCTTTTTCATTTGGCATTTTTACCCCCACCTACCCTGCACTGCTTTCCTCTTAATTAAAGCTCTATTCCGAAATTGATTGAAGCGAGATGCTCACCGAGCAGCACGTTGGTAGTTACCCGGAAGGCAGAAGAGTGGTGTCTTACGTGTTTGTCATGGTTTGGATTTGCCAGCAGCTGGCTCAATGACCATCCATCCCAGGTTTTTTTTTTTTTTTTTTTTTTTTTAAGGAATGTCACTGATTAAAGGTATAGACTAGCAACAAGAAACCTTTGTAGGCTACCTTTGCCAGATATTTTTAAATTTTTAAAAACTCACCTATAGACTAAAGATATTTGATTAGTTTGCAAAACGGACTTATCTTGGCAGAATTCGAGGCAACTTTTTTTTGGCACGATTTACTGTTCTTTATTGATATCAGTTTTCATGGCAATTTGGTTGTCTGCAAAAATGCCTCACAAATTGCTAGTGAAATTAACTGACTTTAAGAGTATCCGTGTTATGTAAAAACAAGAGGGAAGCTTTACATTTAACTTAAACTCTCCTGACAGGTTCTGATGTCTACATCTTACTGAATCTTCTACCTTTCTCTACCAAGTGTTAGGGGAAAATATGGGTGATAGAGGCAAAATTGAGAAGATCCTGAGCAATAAAATAGCAGTGTGTTATGTGATACTTGAGTTACATTTAAGTCTTGGATTGTGTTAAAGCCTCAATTTAGAGTCTTTAGATTTTGTTCTGAGTCAGTACAGAGCTGCTGATATTTTTAGGGTGGGGTAAGGAGTGAGATTTAGAGTACAAAGTTGTACAAAGTATGGTCTGTACTTGTTCATTGTGAGTTCTTATAGGGCCTTGCTGCCTGTGGTGGGGCTAGAGGCGAAATACTCCTAGTGATGTTCCTGTTGTGAAAGTTGCATTGAAACTAGTTGAGGATAATGTGCAGAATGGCATTGAGGTACCCCTGCTTCTAGACTAGTCATGTGGTATTCTTTTTAATATTTTTAAGATTTGTTTTTGGAGCTTGGCTATGGTGACTCATGCCTTTAATCCCAACACTTTGGAGGCAGAGGCTGGTGGAAAGAGTTCGAGGCCAGCCTGGTCTACAGAGTGAGTTCCAGGACAGCTAGGGCTACACAGAGAAACCCTGTCTTGAAAAGCAAAAAGATTTGATTTTGGTGCTTTATTTCAGCTCAGGGCCTGGTGCATACTAATCATATTCTACTAGTTTAGTAAACTACACTAGTGCTTTTCCAGTTTTTTAAAGCAGCTGATTTATTTTACTATTGGATCACTTGAGGAACTGTATTGAAGCTTGCAATCTTATTTGATCATTGCTATTTTCATTTAGCATGTAAGTTTCTTTAGCCCCCCCCCCCCCAGTATGCTTGATTGTAAGCACTTAGAGCAGTGGTTCTCAACTTGTGGGTTGTGACCCCTTTGGGGGATTGAATGACCCTTTCACAGGGGTCACCTAAGACCATCTAAAAACACAGATATTTACATTTAGATTCCCAACAGTAACAAAATTACAGTTATGAAGTTGTAACAAAAATAATTTTATGGTTGGGGTCACCACAGCATAAGGAACTGTCTTAAAGGGTAGCAACATTCGGAAGGTTGAGAACCACTTAGAGTCATGAGTAGGTAATTTTTCTCCCCTTTCATATCCTTTTATAAATATTTGTCAGATTTTTAGCCTTTGGAAATTCTATAAATGATCAGTCATTCTCAATTTGATACTGCAATGTTTTTAAATGTTTGAGCTTAGTTAAGTAATAGCTTACAAGTATAAATTGAGAAGGTCAAAAGGGTAAGGGAAGTGTATTGTTTCACAGAACATGTGGACAAAGGCTACTCCTCTTAGTTTGGAATTGTGGGAAAGTCAAAATTAGACCAGTGAAGACGGCAGACTGTGCCCTCAACTGTCGTCTGGTGGTTTATGCTTCTCTTCAGGTAACTTCTGCTAGGTTTTCCTTGTTATTTGGAGAATACTTTCATTAGTAAAAAAAAAAAAAAAATTATTTATTTTTTTGTGTAGCTCTGGAGCTCACTTTGTAGATCAGGCTGGTTAGCCTAAAACTTGGGGAGGAGTTCTTCTGCCTTCCCAGTGTTTGGATCTACTGGTGCACACCACCACACCTACTAGTCTGGATAGTTCCTTTCTTTATACTTAGCAACCCACTTTTAAAATAAGACTGTTAAACATGGAGAAGCCAGCTGTGTTGGTACGTGCCTGTAATCTGAGTCCTTGGAAGTGGAGGCAAGAGAATTGGGAGTTTGTGCATGGCCTGGCCTACATGTCAAGATCTTGTCTCAAAGCAAAGTAAATTTTTTTTTTTTAAAGGCTGAGATTTAGGGGTGAGGGTGATTGCTGCCAAGCTTGAGGATCTGAGTTGGAGACCTAGAACCCTCATGGTGCAAACAGGATCTCATGTGTAGTTGACCCTCTGACTTCCAAGGCCACACCAAGGCAAGTGTACACACATAGAAAAATAAATAATATATGTTTGAAAGCTTTAAAAGAAAACAGAAAAAGAGCCAGATATTCTAAAATCAACAAAAAGCTCTTGATTGGTAAGCAGACTTTGGCACTTTTTTTAAAGTGAGGAACCCATTTTGTTAGGAGCTATGTTGAGTGTTTATTTCACATTTCACTTCACTTTATACTCAATCTGTGTTATTATTTAACTTAGAGAAATGAGATGTGAATGTACACTTCACACATCGTAGTTACATAGATTGAGATGTAAAATGAGTCAGGTTGGCTTAAGCCACTTTGAACAAGAGTCCTAAGCAAATAGCACTTTCATGAAACCCTTTTAATTTCTAGAACAGCAGCTCTGTACTTGGGGGTTGAGCAGTCCTTTCATAGGGGTCTCCTAGGACCATCAGAGAACACATATTTATGTAATGATTCATAAAGTAACAAAATTCCAGTTAAGAAGTAGCAGCATTGGAAGGTTGAGAGCCACTTCTGTAGAAGGCTAAGAATATAAACTTCAGTAGAAGTACTGGGCTTCATAAGAGAATGTCTAATAGCTGCCCTAGCAACGATCAAGTCTCTTGTTAGATTGTAAGTTGTGCCATCTTTCTTAGGGAGATGACTGAGAAGTGGAAATGAGCATGGCTTGTATAGTCTCTTAAATTTCTCTGTGATGGAGAACGTTGAAATTCCTCAGTCTTGTTGAAAATGGGAGTCAAATATCCTAAAGTGATGCTGATTTTTAAATGTATTCAGAGTTGATATTTGTGACTTGTGGATCTCATGTTTATACCCAGATCAAGGTTCTGTATACAGGAACCTCTGTATGCACACGTCTGCTGCTGGGAAATTGTTGCTTGCCAATCCTTGGCCATTAGCAAGCAATGGGAAGCTTATAACAGCTTCAGGTACTGTCTGTCCCCTTTCCTGTCCTTGCTGAAGAGTCTAGTTACATCTAGAGAAGAAAGGATTTCCTTTCATCTAAAAAAATAATCATTTTTTGTCTTATAGTCAGAAACAAGTAGCTGTCACTGAATGTGTGTGTGTGTGTACAAGAGTGTGCGTGTATCTCTGCCTATATCGTAATTTTAAAAATACATTATTCTATGGAAATTGATGGGAAGTTTAGTCATACTATGCCAAGTGGATTTATGTTGAATCATGACAAGCCTGACTAGTAATCCAGGAATGTGGATTTAGTGTTCTAAGCAAGTGATTTTTTAAAAAATGACCTTTTAATCACCGCCTGTTTGAAACAACTGTTTGCTTTTGTAGTGGCTATTTTTAATATAATAGGCAGATCTTTATTAATTGCTAACAGTGTGTGTCAGTAATCACATAGCAAGTACTTTATATATATTCATTCAATGCTTGCAGCAATTCTGTTAGATAAGTGGAGTTATTCTTACTTCACAGATGAGGAGACCTTTAAGGCAGCCTAGAGTGCTCAAGCATCACCCTGGCGTCCATCTGCTGGGCATGCAGGGGATCTTCAGAAAGGGAGCTTAGTGTCGATAAGCTTACCAGGGGCTTTGTTTCAGCTGTGACTTAAGAGTGTGTAGATAGGCTTTAAGATAATGCTTGCATGATCATGTTGAATTAAAACAGAATTTTGGCCGGGTGGTGGTGGCACACGCCTTTAATCCCAGCACTGGCCTCAAACTCAGAGATCCACCTGCCTCTGCCTCCCGAGTGCTGGGATTAAAGACACCCGTGCCACCACCGTTTGGCGTACAGTGACAGGTTTTAATTCAATGTATTAGTATTTCCATATGAACTCTTAGGGGCCAGTAGCCTGGCAGGCACATTTAATGTCCATTTTAAGTGCCGCCAAAGGCAAGGATATCTGATTTCTTAGTAGAAAGGTGAAAAGTGCATATTTTTTCTCCTTATAGTTTAGATGAATTAAGTATTTTATAGGTAAGGAATTTATATTTTTGCAAATTGTATTTTATCTTACCAAGATTATATAGGTGCTAAGTGAGTTAGGACTTATGCCCCACAGCCAAATCTTAAGCATTATTGATGTATTGATGTTGGGGGGAAGTGCATCAAAATTCAACCAAAACTAAAATGTTCAACTCTACTTTCAGTAAAATTTGTACATTGGAGATAAAATTGATGCTTAGGTCATTATTGAACATGAATAAGTTAATATGAAATTATTCCAATGAAAGTATGCCATATGGCTTGGATGGTAAGGTTATGAATTATATATATGTAATATATAATGCGTATATTAGATATAGACAGGAATGTACACATAAGCATATATTTTCTTTTGAAATTGTATAGTTTATTTTTTATTTTGGCTCTATAAACTCTATAATGGTATTTAGCCTTTATTGTGCTTTTAGAATTTTTTTAAAAATAATTAATCCATGCTCATGATCCAGAATTCAAATAGATTCCTTTAGCATTTGTCATTGTATTTGGTGATGAAGTCTGTAGTCATACTCTAGATTTTTCTCTTTGCAGTGCTATGGATAGAATCTATCTGAAAATTTTTAAATGCTTTATATAAAATGCCACAGAATTACAGAAAAAATTGTCGATTGTATTGATAATATAATTCAACTGCTGTAAAATGCTTAAGAGTACAGAAAAAACTAATTATATTATTTTCTATTAAGCATGAATTAATGTGAAACATTAAATGCATCAATTGTCTCAGACTGAGTCATGTCTTACTTTGCTTTTTATTACTTGTGTATAAGTATGTGAATGTGTATGTGGGTGCCTGTGGAGGTCAGAGGACCTTGGGTTCTCTGGAATTGTATGTAGTTACAAATGGTTGTGAACCCCCATTTGGGTGCTTTATACTCTACAGAGCAACAAGTACTCTGAACCACTAAGCCATCTCCCCTGCATGCACAGGCTAACAACACACACCCCATTTTTGTTTTTGAGACGAGGTTTCACCGTATCTCTGATTGGCCCAGAACTCAGATTCACCAGCCTTTGCCTTTTGAGTGCTGAGATTAAGGTGTGTACATTGGTCTTTTATTGTGAAAAGTAGCTCTTACCTATCCCCAGATCAGTTTAAATATTACTTATTTGCTTGTTTTCTAGTAATACTTATTTTATTACACTTACTTAGTGAGGGGACACATGCTAAGGGGATTTAGAGGAAGGGGGGGGCTGTGAGAGTTGGTTCTCCACAGTGTGGATTATATGTGTTTTGTATTTGGTTTAATTTTGAAAGCACAATTGAAGGTGTCCTATTTGGCTGGATAAATTATTTAAATTTATCCTAAAAACACTTCTGTTTAAAAATTTTAGAGATTATCATTTGGTGTATGAAATTGGTATTGTTCTCTGAGTTAAAAAATAATGGAAATCATATATGCCTGTGCATATATACATAATACCTATGTGCATACATATGGTTTAGAGTAATAGTACATTATGTACATATATGGTTTATAATAATAAACTAGAAACCACTTGGGAAATCAACTTTCTTTTTACTCCATTGTTATATTTATACTTTAAAAAAAGGGTCTTTTAAATATATTTTATTTTTATTTATGTGTGTGGGAAGGGGCTGTAGGAGGCCAGAAAAACATTGTATTCTTGGAGCTGTACTTACAGGTAGTTGTGAGCCACCATATGAGTGTTGGGAATTGAACCTGGGTCCTCTGGAAGAGCAGCAAGAGATCTTACCCACTGAGCTTTCTCTCCAGCTCTGTATTCTTTCTGTCTGTCTGCTGCTACCTACTGTTCTGACTTGTGACAGTTGTTCCTCTTTCTTTCCTACTATAGAAGTTTTATTTTATTTTTGAGAAAGAGTTTCTCTCTGTAACTGTTCTAGCTGTCCTGGAACTTGCTCTGTATGCCAGGCTGTCCTTGGACTCAGAGATCTGCCTGCCTCTGTCTCCTGAGTACTAGGATTAAAGGCATGCACCACTGTCGATGGAGACTGCTTGTTTGTTTCCCGGCTGCCCACACCCGAATGATCACACAGAAACTATATTAATTACAACACTGTTCTGCCAATGACTTGGGCATATTTCTTACATCTTGAATTAACCCATTTCTATTAATGTGTGTATTACCACGAGGTTGTGACCTACCGGTAAGGTTCTGGGGGGCTTCTGTCTCCTTCAGCAGCTAGGCATCTCTGTGACTGCCTACTTTCTCTTCATATTTCTCTTGGGATGTCCTGCCTGGCTTTACTAAGCCATTGCCTGAAACAGCTTCTTTAATAACCAATGGTAATAAAACATACATTATTCATAACATACAGAGTGGAATCCCACATCATGACACCACTACCCTGTGGTATTTTTTTTTAATTAAAATTTTCACACAATATGTTCTTATCACGTTTTTTTTTCTACCTCCTCCCAGTCTCTCCCCACTTCCCTACCCATACAATGTTATGTTCTTTAAAACTCTCACCAAAATGAAAATCAAAACAAGCAAAAGACCAATATGACAAAAAAGAGCCGGGCAGTGGTGGCGCACGCCTTTAATCCCAGCACTCGGGAGGCAGAGGCAGGCGGATCTCTGTGAGTTCGAAACCAGCCTGGTCTACAAGAGCTAGTTCCAGGACAGACTCCAAAGCCACAGAGAAACCCTGTCTCGAAAAACCAAAAAAAAAAAAAAAAAAAAAAAAAAGCAAAAGCCCAAACAAAGCAAAAGAAAAGAAAAAAATTCACAAAAATACCACTGAGCTTCTTTTTTATGTTGGCCAGCTCCTCCTGGGCCTGGGTCCTGCCCTGGAGTGTGGTTGATATGCCCAGTGACATTCAGTTGGAGAAAAATGATTTTCCCATTGCCAACAGGTATCAGTTGGAGAGAGCTTCTTGGTTTCTTGGTTAGTGGTAGAAGCCAGTGTCTGCTTCTCCCTGTTAGTGCTAGGACCCTCTCTACCAGGCCTTGTTTGTGCTGCGACAGTCATACATGCATGTGTACATATGTGCGTGAATCCTGTGAAGACACTGTTCTTGGAGTGTCTTCATCTCTGGCTCCTACCGTTTTTCTGCCTTTTCCACATAGATCCCTGAGCCTTGTGGGAGTGCTTTAATGAAGACATCCCATTCAGGACTGCGTGCCCCACACAATTTCTCTCTGCAAATTGTCCAGTTGTGGATCTCTGTTAATTCTCACTGCAAGAAGTGTCTTAGATGTGGGTTAAATAAGGCACTGATCTCTTGATACCATGCAGAGTACATTCCAGTACACTGATGGTAGTCAGTAGGGGTGAAGCTTTTAGACACTAGCTGGACCTTTTGTGTTCAGTGACTTAAGTGTTGTCTTCAGTAATAGCCTTAACATGAGGTTGTGGAGAGCAACCAGTAGCCTTGACAATAGCCTGTGATGTTTGGGGTGGAGGTGGGTGTCTATGGAATTCTTTCTTCAGTGACTCAATGAGATAATAGCTCACTCCTGGTCACTGGAGAGTTTACTTGGTGGAATAAGGTATCTAGTTCGGACATTGTCTCTCCTATTTATTCACACACACACACACACCCCGCGCCTTTTTTTTTTTTTTTTTGCATGTGGTGGGGGGGGGGGGTCAGGTTTGACACAGGGTTTCTTTAATCCTGGGGCTGTCCTGGAACTCACTTTGTAGACCAGGCTTCAAATTCAGAGATCATCTACCTCTACCTCCCAAGTGCTGAGATTAAAGGAATGTTCTGCTACTGTCCAGCCATGTATTTATTTACTTAATAGTAAGCTGCATTTTACATTAATACTAATAATATTGGAGATTGAGTCTAGGGTACTTGTTGAGTAGGTAAGTGGTCTGCCTTAGTTTTGTTTTTATTTTGAAACAGCTGTGAGATGCCTAAGGCTGGTCCTGAACTTATTCTGTAGCCTGTGTAGGCCTTGAACTTGTCATCACCTTTCAGCTTCTAGAATCACAGGTCTGTAACAACAGGCCTCACTAACTTCAGCTTTGGTGGCAAAAACGAGCAAGCAAAAAAACCAGTAAAACCCTGAAAAACCTATATCGTGTATAAGAAAAAGATGCTGCTGCCATTATTGGGTAGAAATTTTGAAGGAAAAAAAAAAAAACAAACCAGAAACAAATGGAGTGTAATTTTGGACTTGTAATCTGATGTCAGCTTCTAGAACTTGTAGTATAAGTCCTCCTGGAGAAGGCCGTGAATAAAATTGCAGGCATGGCCTGAGAAGGTCGGCCTCTACTATTCTGTCTGTGAGCCAGGCAAGGATTCCTACAGTCTGGAGGAGTAAGATTAGATTAAAGCTAGGTTGTTTTAGTGAATTTACAAGCCAGCTGAACAGAAGAAAAAAGCTTCATTGATGTGGTCAAAATGAGTAATGTATAAATTAAGATCTGGGCCAGACATACCACAACAGTTGTTGTGTTTTAAGTTTTATTTTTATATTTTGCACTGCTGTTACCCGAACTCAGGCCTTACAGATGCAAGGCAAGTGCTCTGCCATTGAACTAGTGTTCTGCTTGTGTTTATTAGATAAGGTGGTATAATGGGCATGCTGGCATTATAGACCGTCATATCCGATCACTTGTCACTTTCGCCTAAATCACTTACCGCTTTCTGTTATCTAGTGTACTGTTTCTGGTTCCCTTCTTTGGGTGACTTGCACTAGTCTGTTTGCTGTGCCCCATTGTCTTTTTCGTTTAGTTTCTTGTCTCACTTGGTTAGAACAGCATTTTTTTTTTTTTAAGAAGTAGTACATGGGCTGAGGTAAATGGGAATCATTTCTTCAGTGGTATAGCCACTGAGATTTCCTTTGCTCCATCAACTAATCCCCCCACCCCCACGGTCATGCAGATGGTTCTGATTGAGCTCAGAGGGTCACAAAACATTAGACAGAAAAAAATAGGAGGGGGAAGAACAGCTTGTTATTGGGAGTGGGAGGTAAGAGAGGGCGCTGGGGATGAATGTTCATATACATGTATGAAATTGTCAGAATAAGTAAGTAGGTGTACATGGAAATGAAATGGTTTTGAGACCTTGTTAACTAAGCAGTATTATGCCTGTATTAAGTATTTGAAGCCACTCTGTCTTCAGCATCTATTGTAGCTGTTCCTAAGTTTTTGTTCATTTACACAGTGGCTTGTTTTTCTTTTGTAGCTATTAGCATACATGTTCTCATCCATTGTTCTGGTGCCTCCTGAATTTTTTTATTTTTGTAATTTTATTTATTGAAATATTTTCCTTGGTAATTCTTAGCTAGTTAACTATTCCACTGTACCACTGTTGGTATCCTGAAGGTGGTAGCCAACAGCATTGCAGCCACAGTATTCTCTGGGATCTCTTTGTTCATAATAGTTATCCTCAGCCAGGTGGTGGTGGTGGCACATACCTTTAATCTCAGAACTCAGGAGGCAGAGGCAGGTGGATCTCGGAGTTATGAGTTTGAGGCCAGTCTGGTCTACAAAGTGAGTTCTAGGACAGCTAGGGCTGTTAACAGAGAAACCCTGCCTCGAAAAACCAAACAGCAGCAAAAGAGTTCCTCTCCTTGGTGGTGTTTTTCTTTTGGCAGTTCTTTGAGGGCTTTGATAGTCCAGGCAGAGACAGAGGTGCTTTCTTACCTTGGTCGGTTTCACCGTAGTGCTTATGACTCTTGTCTTTTAACACTTCCAATCTTCTATCTTATTTATTTATTTATTTATTTATTTATTTATTTAGTTATTTATTTTTGGTTTTTTGAGACAGGGTTTCTCTGTTAATGTATTTTTTTTTTTTTTGAGGGTGGGCAGAGCAGGCAGATTTAATAACCTGTGCACTTCAGACACAGGATTTTGCTTGAACCTAGGTGGCATGGTGGAGGTGGCTGGAGTCTGAGCTGAGAGATTTGGGACAGCTAAGAAAGTTACACTTTGGCTGCCTCCAGTCACACAGCAGGAAGGCTGGATATTCTTAGACATGACAGCTCAACTCCATCACCGACAAGTCTATTGGTGTTCATTCGCTAACAGTTTTCCTCTCTTTTCTTCAAATTTAGATTATTTTGGGGGAAATTTTATGTATTTCCTAATCTTTTTTGTCTGATTGATTGATTTTTTTGAGGCAGAGTTTCTCTGAGTAATAGTTCCAACTGTCCTGGAACTTGCTTTGTAGACCAGGCTGGCCTCGAACTCACTGAGATCCACCATGATCTTATTTTTAATTTGTCGGTGTTTTTCTTTCTGATCCTTTTTTTTTTTTTTTTTGTCTTTTGAACGTTCTTTTTGTTGTGTGAATTGTAATTTGTCTTATTAAATGAAACCCCGGAATCAAACTGGAAGGTCAGAGAAGCAGAGCAGCTAGCCACTAAGTTCTGATCTCTCTGAATGTTCAGACCAAATAAGCAAGATCCTGTTGCTATGAATCCTTAGCTCCTGTCTCCTCGTGCCTTATATTCCTTTCTCTGCCCAGCCATATCGCTTCCTGTCTTCACCTACCTAGTGGTGAGATTAAAGGCCTGTGACTCTCAAGTACTAGTATTAAAGGTGTGTGCCACCACTACCTGGCTTCTATGACTAACTAGTGGCTTAACTCTGCACTCTGATCTTCAGGCAAGCTTTATTTGTTACATCACAAACAAAGTATCACCACATTTTTATAGCTTCCTGTAATTGTTATATGTGCATGTAAAATCATAACTTTGGTTTTCTTTCTGTGTGTGTGTGTGTGTGTGTGTGTGAGAGAGAGAGAGAGAGAGAGAGAGAGAGAGAGAGAGAGAAGAGAGAGAGAGAGCGCGCACTCATACTTTTCTTTGCCTGTTTCCTTCAAGATTCTACTTATTTTTGAACTCAGGACAGCAGTTGAGAAGAGCAGAGGGAATTGAGGAATCTGCTTCCTTAATAGATTTTCCTTCAGCATATCCCTTTACTGCACTGAAGGAACTGTCAGCTTGTTCTGCATTGATCCAGTTACCTCTTGTCCCTCTGCCTTCTTAGTGTCCCTCTTTCTGCTTTTGCTGACTAGTGTGTTTTAATTGCTTTGTACTATAGTACACAAAAAATAGGTTTCAGTACAATGTAGTAGCATTTCATTTGTGTTTTAATAAAGCTTACTTGAAGATCAGAGAATAAAACAGCCACACTGATCAGCCTACAGTGGTGACATACACCTTTAATCCCAGTAGCCACACTAGTTTGCCATAGAAACCGGTTGGTAATGGTACACACCCTTAATCCCAGCACAGAAGTGATTACATGAGGAGAAGCTCTCAGTTTCATTCTGAGATTCCTGGAGGCAGGATCACCATTTTGGACTGAGGTAGAGGTTAGAGCCAGTGGCAGGCTGTTTTGCTTTTCTGACCTTCAGGTTGAACCCTAATTTCTATCTCTGGGTTTGTATTAATCATGCTACAGAATAATACTGCTCCATCCCCACTGTCTTCTGTTTTCCTACACGTAGTTTTCTGAGATGATAGTATAATCATTCATTAAAACATTTGATTGGTTACCCATAAGATAGGCACACCAAGGTACCTTTTAAAGTGTGTGTGTGTGTATGAGTATGAGTCTATAACTGAGTATGGGAACGTGAATGCAGGTGGCTGTGGAGGCCAGAAGAAGGCATTGGGTTCCTTGAAGTTGGATTTACAGGTGGTTGTGAACCACCCCACATGAGGGGTGCCGAAGTTTAATCCTTTGGAAGGTAGCTGGTACACATAATTGCTGAGCCATCTCTTCGGCACTGTGATGTTTGAATGTATAGGGATAGTGAACATATGGGTAGCATATTACTTGACAGTAACTACTTAACACTGATCAAGTTAAAATTTTCAGGAGACTGGTATAATGACTCATACTTGTAATTCTATCATTCCAGAGGCTGGGGCAGGAGCATCACTACTGTTTGAGACCAGCTGATGCCTAAGTGAGACTCTGTTTCAAACAAGAAAGCAACAACAAAAAGTGAAAACTAACAGTTTTCATGAGATGTGAGGGTTGAAGTTCCCATTTTCAAAAATCAAAGTGCTGTTTCTGTTTTTCACCAGTCCTCATCTGTACCTTTGACTTAGGGCCTTGACCTTTTTGATGTTGTTTGTAAGCAGCAAAGCAAGGGATATACAGGGGGCACTGGAGCTAGTTACCAGTCTTGCTTTGTCCATTAGTTACTGCTGTGACATTATGCTTGCATAATTACTTGGTTTCTTCAGGAAGGGAAGTCATTTTGGGTATGATGATCATGTGGGTAGTCATTTCCAAACAAGTCATCAACATTTTTTTTCTTCACGTAACTACATTTGCTATGTTGTGCTTGGGTTGGAAAGGTCTGATGGATAGACAAAACTGTTGAGTCAAGGACTGTAATTTAAAGAGCATGCACCAGGCAGGTCCTAGCATTACTCCTGTGATAAGTTGCTGAGATATGAATGCTAACGATTCAACTTACGAGATTTGTTTCCTTATGGTAAAATTAAAGGGTCTAGCCAGAGCACCCCAGAGTTTGAAAATCTTGTTCAGTATGCTTCATTTACTCATCTGCTGGCTTTTCAAAGTCATAGCACCTGACAGAACTGATGACTAATTGAAATTGTCAGCTGTTGATGAGTTGTGTGCCAGACTGTAGGGTTAACTCCTTGCAAATGAGTTGATGCTTAGGGAATTTTAGTCACTTAAATCCCTGTTCACCCAACTAATGAAAATTTAAAGGAGTTGTCAGATAAGGACTACAACTAGATCTGTACTGTAGGTTCCCCCTACATGCACCTATTTTGTAATATTTCCTCTTAGTCCCTCAGAGATTGGCCGATCTGGGATTGCATTCATGTCATTAGAGGAAATTTGTGGTAGTGAAGTCAGAGCCTGGGAAATGGGAGCTCTTACTTGCAGCGTTGCTTGCAACCCCAGGTTGGTAGGTGAGCAAGTATGCCAGACCTGCAGTATATTTCTTTCTCCAGCTCCTTTGATCTTTAATTTGGTTCTTGACTTCGGTATCCATTATATTCCTTTAATAAATAGTTCAGCTACATATTATGTTCTAGCCATTTATTAAAATATACAAAAACACAGAAAATGAGGCCCAAGTTTCAGAACAGAAAAGGGACTAGGAGTGTCTTTTGTGTTGTCTGGAGTGTTACTGTAGAGTGACTTCACAGTTTTGGGTCTGTAGTCTAAGAGGACTACAGTGACAACTCCTGCTGGCTCCCCATGATATGGAGAGGAAAGCAAAATGTGCATATCGTAGCAGACCTAGTAAAATCTCCATCCTCACAGTGCATTTGCAGCCAGGAACAATGTAGTTAGTATATAGTTTCTCAATGTCTCCCTCTGTAGCTCTGGCTGGCCTGGAACTTGCCCTGTAGACCAGATTGGCCTCCAACTCAGAGATTTGCCTACCTCTATCTCCCAAGTGCTGATAATAAAGATAGGCACAATCATCGCCCAGCATAGCTTCCTGTTTTTTTAAGAAACATGAAATAAGAGGCTGGAAAGATGGCTTAATGGTTAAGGGCATGGACTGTTCTTCCAGAGTAACCCAGTTTGGTTCCCAGCATCCACATTGGTACCACTGGTTACAAGCTCCAGGAGAGATCTTTTGCCTCTGGCTTCAGTGGGCACCTGCATGCAGGAGCACAAAGTCCACATGTGCACACATATGTAATTAAATATATATTTATTAAAAGGTTTATAATTCTGGAACCATTCCAGATAAATAAGGAAATGAAGCTCTATAATAGAAATGCCCTTAGGTTATTCCCTGGTAGAGTGTACATTCCTGGTGGATTGACAGTTGAAGGAAAGCTTTTCGTCTGTTGATTCATCTAGTTCCAGCAGTGAGTCTTCTCAGATAAGTGCCGCAGTGCTCATCTTTTTGGCTTTTTGAATCAAGGTTTCTCTGTGTGGTCCTGGAACTCTCTCTGTAGATCAGACTGGTCTCGACCGGTCAGAGATCTGCCTGCCTCTGCCTCCGGAATGCTGGGATTAAAGATGTGCGCCACTAGTGCATGATGCAGACTTTATGAGGAGGAAGGTGAGGGACAGGAAAATTGACACAAAATTGCACAATATGAATGACAACTGGGTTATAACATGGATGTAGATATGAATCGAGCCCACTTTATTCCACGTAGGAGTGAAAAACTTGTGTTCTTTAAATTGCTGACTGAAGCTAGGTTTAGTCTGTTAGATGGTAGATGCTGGAGGAACAGGAATTTAAGCTCTTCTGCCCTCTGTTTCTTAATCTCTTTGGGGCCAGTTTAGCTACATGGAATCTTGCCTCCAAAAAAGTTTTTATAAAATGATACACACTATGAAAAAGGCATGTGATTGATTTTAGTAAATACATAATTACTGTCAGGTGCTGTAAACATTCCCAAATGTTTATTTTACATTTCAATAACTTCCCTATAGACCAGCAGTATGGTGTGGGGTCACACTTGGAGTTACTGCTTCGAATCTATTTTAGTGCTAAAGGAACTGTGTGCTAAACTTGAGGGGCTTTATACACTTGAAGATGAAAGGTTAGGATGTCCTTTCTAGAAGGAAAGCCCCAGTTTTTTGTAGTGTGAAGGTGGTGGTAGACACTAATCTTTCTGTCCAGAAGAGATGATTAAATCCATGTTTGCCTTGCTAGTTGGTGACAGATTTGAATATTTAAAACCACAACAAGCATACCAGGAACTAATGAAAAATTGATGTGATCCAAGTGAGAATTTAAAATTTCATCACATTTATTATAGAAAATAACACAGACCCAGGAAGCACTGAGCCATATTAGGACTGACACATTGATAATACTAACTTGTTGACATATGATAGTTTTTACAGAATACTGAAAAGGCTGAGTGTGTGTGTGTGTGTGTGTGTGTGTGTGTGTGTGTGGTTTCTTTCCATCTAGTTAGATTTATCCTGCTCATGCTTGGCTTTTTCCTTTCTTTTCAACTTTCTGCTGTTGGTACAACAGTTTACTGATCCTGGGATCCTTAAAGTACAATACTGAACTCATTATTTGACCCGTATAAACTTAGCTGATCTAAAACCAAGTTTATTCTTTTGTGCTTGAACTGACGGTATTTTTCTCTTCCCTTACTTGCTATGGGTATTTAATCTCTCTGACCTGATAGTTAGTGGCTTCCACTGCTTAAACGATGAGGTGTACTTTAGCTTGGCATCTGAGGCCGTCATAGTCTCTGTAGCATACTGCCCAAACTCTTCAGTTCTATGACCACCCTGCTCTCGGGTATTGTTCATGATTCTCTAGATAACACAGCAACACTTTATGGCTTTGCTCTTCTCTGGTCTGTCTGTGTGTGATTACTTATATACCGTGGCCATTCAAGGGCAGCCTGTCTCTTGGGTTAAAAATGTGTTATTTTGAGAGTAGCCATAATCTATTGTTAGCCTTTACTTTTTTTGTTCAAATCGTTCAAATCTGACAATCCTGGTAAAATATGGGTGTTTCAGATGTGGTTGGAAAAAGCAGGCATGCATGGTGGGTGCACTGGTAGTCCCAAAACTCAGGGTCATCATCATCTACTACAATGGTGAGCTGGAAACCAGCCTCAGCTACATTGATTTTTGAGACAGGGTTTCACAAAGTTGCACAGGCTGACCTCAAAATGGCTAGACATTGAGTCTTGATTTAGCCTCCCAAGTCCTTTAATTACAGATGCAAAGCACCATGCCCATTTTAAGATTTTTTTTTAAATATATAAATGCAGTGCAGCTCCACCATCTGTACTCTGTAGGAAGCAACATTTTAAAAATGAATGTACTTAGTTGTATGTCATGGCATATGATTTTAATCCTAGCACTCAGGATGCAGAAATAAGAAAATCTCCTTCTAGTCCAGCCAGGACTATATTAATGAGACCCTGTCTCAAAAAAATAAAATATTTTAACATATTAAGAAAATTGAGCTGGGCAGTGGTGGCGCACGCCTTTAATCCCAGCAGTCGGGAGGCAGAGGCAGGCGGATCTCTGTTAGTTCGAGGCCAGCCTGGGCTACATGAGCTAGTTCCAGGACAGGCTCCAAAGCTACAGAGAAATCCTGTCTTGAAAAACCAAAAAAAAAAAAAAAAAAAGTTGAGTCATTTAATTTTATATATAATCTTTGATAGTCTAAAAATGTGCAAATAGGGTAACTACATTTTTTTTTTATAAAAAATCACTTAAATTTGAGAAGCGTTTTTGTCTTAATGAAAAGTGGTCTAATTGTCCTAGAGGTTGGTTTGTGGTCTAATTCTTTGTATAAAACGTGTTTATCGTATGCTGTTGTGGCTTTGTTTAAAAAACTTAAAAATTTTACTGTGTATTATTTTCCGTTAGGAAACCACCCCTACTACTAATCCCCCACCTGCGGAAGAGGAGAAAACAGAATCCAGTCAGGAGGTTGCCAACCCAGAGCACTATATCAAACACCCTCTCCAGAACAGGTGAGCTTCTCACACAGACTCGGTATGACTGGTTTTAGGCATACATGCTCAGGTATCATCCCCCAGAGGATTTTTGTTAGGAGAAGGAATGCTTCTCTGAAGGATAGAATCATAAAAATAAGACAGTGGTCGACCATGAGAACCAGGAACATGGCTGAGTCAAGGTTCCACAGTTTGTGTTGGGTTGGACAATTAAAATAACTCTTTGCTGACTTCAACAAAGATTTTAGTAAAGTATAGGTGAAGGAATAAGAGATTGAAACATTTGAAAAGTGTATAGCACATGGGAAGCTAAAATGGACAGCAAAGGCAGACTGAGAAAGGAGATGGGTGTGTGGAGGTGAGAGGAGGTTGGCACATTGAGATGAGATGGAGACTAAGAAGGTCCATTTTCATAAGTTAACAGTGCAACGGGAAGATGGGTAAGAGTTCCCTATAAAGTTTTCTCTAAGCCCGGCGGTGGTGGCGCACGCCTTTAATTAATCCCAGCACTCGGGAGGCAGAGGCAGGCAGATCTCTGGGAGTTCGAGGCCAGCCTGGGCTACAAGAGCTAGTTCCCACATCACCTCCTCTTTTCTGTCTAAATGAAAAGGAAGGTTTTAATTCTAACATAGTAAAATTACATATAATAAAATAGGTATCAAGCAAAAATTATAGTTATAATGTTTACTCCATTTACATTTGACAAATTAAGGAAAATATTCTATCATCTGTCCTGTCTTCATGAGTCAAAAGTTTTATATCTAATTTATCCTTTATCATAACCAAAGAAAACTGTATTTTTCTCCAACTCTTCAAAGGCCCCAGAAGGATATAGTATTACCTAAATTAATGTGAAGTACATTGTTAGCAATTTCCAAAACTCTAGAATTGACAGAGACATCTCCTTGCCTGGACAACCACCCAAAGTCCTTATATAACATTTGGGGCATCCGTCTTCAGCCTGTAGACCCATAGTATCTGGTAGATTTTTCCTTGAAGCAGGAAATTTGAAAGACTGTTTGGCTTCTATTGGCAGTTTGTCAGTCACTTTCTTCTGTATCCTGAAGAAAGTTTGACAGACTCTTTCATGAAGCAGGAACCCTGAAGGACTGTCTTCACCTTTAGGCAAATTAAGCAGTCATTTTTCTGTGGGTCTTGCATGTCCAGTTCATACAGCATATTATCAAGCAGTCCAGGCAAGAGCAGTTTCTTGTCCAAATGACTAAAAAAACTCCATAAGGAGCCTCTACGATGCCCATCATCCTCTTGAAGCAGATTGATGCTGCCAGGAGCAGATGTATCTCATTGTTATAAAAGTTCTAAGTTCTTAAAACATTTTAAATGCCACATTCTTTTTTTTTTTTTTTTTTTTGGTTTTTCGAGACAGGGTTTCTCTGTAGCTTTTGGTTCCTGTCCTGGAACTAGCTCTTGTAGACCAGGCTGGCCTCGAACTCCCAGAGATCCACCTGCCTCTGCCTCCCGAGTGCTGGGATTAAAGGCTTGCGCCACGACCGCCCGGCCTAAATGCCATATTCTTTTAGTCTTTGAAAAGTTTGAAGAATACCTATCCATCTGAAATATTTCTCTACACCTAGAAAACCTAACATGAATACAAGCTTGACTATTATATTAATTATAATTATATTACATTTTTAAATGAGCTGCACAAACACTGTACCTTAATCAAGGGTAGAAATACATAACAAAATTGACCTTACATTTGTAGCAGTAAACCAAGATCCATACCAATGCAAACTATTCATCTCTATAACATATCCCCCTTTAAATGTAAACAAATATTTATAAACAGTCATTTAGGGAATTTGGTGCTGTTTTCTAGAATACTTCCTGCTGATGGGGGTGCTGTTGATCAGGACTTTTGGGGGGTATCCTGTATGGTAGCTCCATCTGGGCCATTGCTTCACAGGGTCTTATTTGATCAAACCATATTAATTGGTAAAGAATCCACAGCTTTCTATCCTCTGTGGAAGCAAAAACCAGAACCTCTTGTCCAAAGCAGCATATCCTTAGACCCAAATATTTAAAGATACCTTTAAAGCATATATGTTGGTTTAGCTTAGCAGATCCCACAATCAAATGTCTCTCTGCAGTCAAAAAATATAAAGACAATAGTATACATAATTCTCTGTGTATATTCCATCTTTATGTGGCTTATTTTTTTCTACTCCTTTAATATATGATGGACTGTACTCTTTTACTGTCTCTTTAAAGACTTGGTTGTATTTTTTAATCCTTTTTCTTTTTATAACCATCTCTATTCTTTCTTCTCTGTTCCAAGCCTATACACATTTACGCAACACTGTTACCCATTCAGAGGTCATTTTTATCTGAATCTGTCTATATTGCATATCTGTAATCATTTTCTGACATGGAACATTTTAAAATGGTAAGCAGTATGGTTGCTTCAGCCCTGGATGCTGGCTCCACCTCCCTTTGCCTTTCAATATGGCAGAGGTATGTTTACCGCCAGCTCTAGTACTGCTGGGTGGGAGCCATGCTGACCACCTTAACTTTGGAAAAGACTGTACGCACATAAACCCTTTGTGTCTTAAGTAAAAGCTAAATCTGCCACGCAGTGTGCTGTGCAGCCTGGAAATGTCTTCGTGTACGGCAGCTAGAATCCACCATGCTTTCCTGCCTGTGCATGCCAATCCAGTTGCTTGCCCAGGTGGGGGTGCTGAACAGCGGGCATGCTCTCAGCTACTTTCCTCCTAACCCTGAGTGTGTGGCTGGCCATGCGTGTTAGCCACAAATGTATGGGTGCCATCTTGTAGGCAGAGAAACACTGCTTGGCCTATTAGTTTAGGCTTCTTATTAACTAACTCTTATATCTTAAATTAACCCATTTCTATTAGTCTGGGTATCACCACAAGACTGTGGCTTACTGATTAACGGTTCCAGCATCCTTCAGTAGCTACATGATGTCTCTTTGACTTCACCTACATTCTCTATATATATTTATTGTTGAAATTAGGAGCGGCGGCGGGGCTGCGTCCCCGGCACCCGGCCGCCCGCATGGCTAGCTTATGCCCAGAAATAATTACACGGAAACTGTATTCTTTCAAACACTGCCTGGCCCGGATAGTTCCAGTTCCTTATGGCTAGCTCTTACATATTGTTCTAACCATAAAATCCATACCAATGCAAATTATTCATATCTACATCAATTTATGTTCAGATTTTCTGTCTGGCTTTATTCTGCCCTGCTATAGGCTCAAAGTGGCTTCTTTATTAACCAATAGTAATGAAATATTCACAGCATACAGAAGGGAATCCCACATCAACAGTGTAGACACTCTGAATGATTGTTGAGTTGTATTGTACAGGGAAGAATCCTCTTCAGAATGTATGCAAGTGCTTCCCCCAAATAATTTCTGAAGTTGCTTGTATCTGAGCATGTCAAACCTAAGGGTACTGAGAGAAGACTATAGTATTTCAGGGAGTAAGAATTTATTACCCTTAGAAACGTGTGTGTGTGTGTGTGTGTGTGTGTGTGTGTGTGTATGTGTAAGACTTCTATAAACAATATATTAGAAGTAAAACTTTTAGCCAGAAGCATACACAAGTATACAGAAATTGTCATACATTATTTCAAAGCATATCTGTAGATTTGTTTAACTTTATTTTTCAGTGTGTTAGACTACAATGTAACATTTAATGATTTTCCCCTTCTCTGCTCCCCTTTTTCCTTTTAGCTAATTTCTGCTCTATTTTGCCTTTAAACAATTGTTCTTAACTGCTATCATATTTTGTATACTATAATTGTCTGTTTTGCAGCGAATCTGTTATGTAGTTGATATACAATGTTATATTTATTTTTAATCGTGGAGCTTAGGATCAAACCTAGGGCTTCACATATACTAGTAAAGCACTATTTTCCCAGCTAAAATCCATGCTTTTTAAATGAAAAATAGGAAAACTATTGTTTGCTTTTGTAGTAAAAACTACTTTTTAATTTTTTTCTATTAAATATACATAGAAAAGTTCAAATAACAGTTTATCTTAAACTTTATTTCTTTTTTAACATTTTAGATTTTTATGCATATGGGTGCGTGTTCGCCCTGCATGTATGATTGTGCACCCGCTGTGTGTATATACTGCCTATGGAGGCCATGAGAGGGCATCAGATCCTGGAACTAGTTAAAGATAATTGTGAACCACCATGAGGGTGCTGGGAATTAACCTGGGTCCACTGAAGAGTAGCTAGAGCCTTCAACCACTGGACCACCTGTCCAGCCCCTCTTAACCTTTCAGATCCACAGCTTAGTGATGTTAGTTGCACTCACGCTGTTGTGTAACAGAACCTGTTTTCATCCGTAGAGACTGTCCTTTAGAGCTAGCATGATGCCACATGCCTTTAGTCCTAGCATAGAGGCAAGCCTGGTCCACAAAGAGAATTTGAGAACAGCCAGGGTTACACAGAGAAACCCTGTCTTAGACCTCCCTCGCCTAAAATATGTTTATTTTTGTGTATATGCATCTACATATCTAAAGGTTTTCCTGTGTCACAGCACAAACAGGAGATCACAGGACAAACCAAAACTGGCTTTTACCTGGGTTCCAGTTGTGCAAACTCAGTCACCAGGCTTCCACTGTAAGTGCATTTGCCTGCTGTGCTATTTCCCTAACCCTTTTTTCATCTTTTAAACTGAAACTAGTTAATTAAATAAGTGCCAGCACCATTTTCTCCAGCCCTTGGCCTCACTTTTGTTCCTTGAATCTGACTACCTTAGGCACTTCATGTAGGTAGAGTCATAGAGTTGTGTGTGTGTGTGTGTGTGTGTGTGTGTGTGTGTGTGTGTGTGTGTGTTGGGTGGTATTATTTCACACGATCCCATGGTCTTGGAATTCATCCTTGTTATACTGAGTGTCAGAATTTCCTCTTGAAGGGTGAATAGTTTTCTATTGTATGTCAGTGCTATAATTTGACATCATTTTCTTACTGATGGACATTTCTGCCTTTTGACTAGTAAATAATTCTCCTATGAATATGGGTAAACAACTTTTTTATATGTTGGCTTTTTATTTTTAGGTGGGCACTCTGGTTTTTTAAAAATGATAAAAGCAAAACTTGGCAAGCAAACCTTCGATTGATCTCTAAGTTTGATACTGTTGAAGACTTTTGGGCGTAAGTAATTAAGATATTTATACTTTTTTTAAGTTGTATAATTTTTTTTAATCTTGCATCATTCACAAAATGAAAGATGAAGTGTATCTGTCTCTTCACAAATGTTTGAATTGGTGATTATGCTTTTACTATACATTGTTTAGTCTCTACAAAAGCCCTATGTTTGATCTCCAGCACCCCCACAAGCAGCAGAAAGAAACAGGGTCTTTATAGTCAGCTCTTTAGATTTGAATAGTCTTTGTTCCTCATTTTTCTGTGAGAGTCTTAGAATTTTTGACATTTTTGAAATTTGTTCCCATGTGCAGTCACCTAGATATATTTGTATCATAACTGGGTTCTGGAGAGCCTTATTTCTGCAGTTTTCAGTACGATACCTGGAATTCCCCTTCTCAGGATACCAAAAGCCAAAATGATTAGAGCAGAGACGTGTCAAGAGAATGATGGTATCTGCGATGTTAGTTCATCAATTTTATTGTAATTTGTTAAAAGTAATAGATATTTTATCTTTTAGGTTTAGTTTGCAGTGTAGGAAAATGTTGACTTGGAATTGTAAAGTTTTACAAGATTTTAAAGTAGAATATAAGCTGAAAGTCTTTTTTGAAAAGTGTGTGTTTGGGACAGGATGTAACTAAGTTGTTAAGGATGTCCTAGCTTCTAGAACTAACCTTTACCTCCCAAGGCATAGCACATGTACACCGCCTATGCCTTAGAATCTTAGTCTTTGTTTTCTGAGGATTAGATACAGAAACTTAAATGTGTTAGGCAGGTGTTGTACCATTGAGCTGCATTCCAGCTCCTCCAAAGTTTTCTTGATTTCCTTGGAGAAAATATAGAGAAATACTGTTTAAGAATGTGAAAGGCAAAAAACAAACAAACAAAAAAAAAAGAATGTGAAAGGCAAAATTTTAGAATGCTTTGAGTTACCTCAAAGTTACCTAGTCTATATATTTGTTAAGTTCATATACATGCTGAATTGAATGCAAAAAATGGGTTATAGTCATGTAATTCACAGCTGTATGTTTTTCAAGGGCACAGTCAGTATTCAATGTATTTCCAATGCTTGCCTTAGAATAGACATTTAATATACATTGCATCATTAAAGGCAAAGTATAAAATGAATAAAACTCTTGAATTCACTTTTTCTACTAAGAACATTGTAGTGTTTTTTTTTTTTCAAATATTTATTTATTTGTTATGTATACAATATTCTTTCTGTGTGTATGCCTGCAGGCCAGAAGAGGGCACCAGACCTTATTACAGATGGCTATGAGCCACCATGTGGTTGCTGGGAATTGAACTCAGGACCTTTGGAAGAGCAGGCAATGCTCTTAACCACTCAGCCATCTCTCCAGCCCCCATTGTAGTGTTTTTATGATACAAATATATTTAAGCTCTGCTAATTAATTAGATTTCTAGTTAATTGGAGTTCTTGAAAGCATCAAGGAGTTTTTATACTCTAATTGTGCTTACTCTAAGACTCTTAAGTAACTACGACGAAGCTTTCTTTTACACACACGAAAAGAAACTCTCAACAAAAGACGTGGTGGCACACACTTAATTTCAGCACTTGGGAAACTCTGAATTTGAGGCCAGCCTGCTCTACAAGACCTAGTTCTAAGACAGGCTCCAAAGCTACACAGAGAAACCCTGTCTCAAAAAACAAAAACAAAACAAAACAAAAAGCTCTCTAGTTTCCTACTAAGGAAAAGAAGAGTCTTGAACCTCCAGTCATATTTGCATGTAATCTGGATTGTTTGGCTTTTACGAGTTTATATAATTGTGTTTCTAATTTGTTGTCTTGTAGAACACAGACCCACAGTTTAGTTAATATAAGCTAAATCATTGGGTACTGTAACTGAGAGATTGGAAAGAATCCTTTACTTTTCTGTACATATTAGGCTACTTATTTATTTCTTACTCTTTTGTAGCAGATTTTATTTAAACAATTCTTTAGTCCATTTTGCTTTAATCTAGTCCGTATAATATTAAGATTCTTGAGGTTGTTGTTTGGGAATAGTGAACCATTAGATACCTTATGCATAATGTTATCTTATTCAAGCTGGATTATCTGTGTAATTTGATAAAATGTAGAATTCTTTCTTAAAATTGTCTAAAATATTCCTGGACAAGCACAGGAGCATGCCTCGTTTAATGCCATTGAATGTTTGCAGACCTGTAACTGAGATAATGTCTGCCATCCAGTGTTAAAGATAGGCCAGTTTTACTCTAAGAGACTGCAAGAGATAAGTGAGAAGGGTTTTCTCCCGTCAGGCAGTGAATATCAAACATCTCAAATACTGCTCCATGGTTTAAGTATTTTGGAAATACAGGTCCAACTGTTGGTATATGGCTGTGAGCTTGGTATGTGCCCGAGCTCCCCAGCATCCAGGTGTGACCGACCTGGAACCATTTTTGGAGTTGGAGTTGTGTTTATACCTGGATACTTGCTGAGATGATAAGTTGATTAAACCATTCAGTCTGGGTGGTTTGTTCTCATTTTCTTACAATTCACAAACAAATGTATAGAAATATTTTTGTTAAAATAAAGTCATTTGACATAGTTCTTTGTAGTTATCTATTTATAAAGTTTCTTGAATGTAATCATTATTGAGACTGGTTTTGTCCATTTCAGATATTAGAGTCAAAAAGGAAAACAAATGTACATAAACTTTAGTTTTTTCATATTTTCCAAATATGTGTATATGTGTGTTTGTATATATATATCTATGTAAGCACCCAAATCCTGCATTACATATTATGTTTTTAATTATTATTTTCTTTTACCTAGTCTATACAACCATATCCAGTTGTCTAGTAATTTAATGCCTGGCTGTGACTACTCACTTTTTAAGGTATGCCTAATCAATGATTGTTTATATTTATTACAGGACCAGAGCATTCAGGTATTTGTAAGAACTGGCCACAAATTCAGGCAGTTGGCTTTACCAGGCTTGAGTACACTAGTCTGGTGACATAGTTACTCATGGGTACATCCTGGGATTGACTTTGAGCCTTGCTAATCCTGTGCAGCCCTTCCTGGATATACTCGTAGACTGACTTCGTCAACTCATTTTTAACCCATGAGATATTTGTAAACAGACCTTTGTCAGGTGCTAGGATAGGACTTTAATTGGCTCATATTACATAATTTCTAATGTAGCTTCTGAAAGGTGTCTGCTTCTCAGGAACTTAAAGATCCTTCAGATGAAGTGAGACCTGAGGATCTGATGGGTAAATGATGAGTGGCACTCTCCTGTAGTCGCATGCCTCTGGCACACAGTTCCTGTGTGCTTTTAAAGGCTGTACCAACTGCAGGGGTGTAGGGACTAAAAGAAAAGTTGTCAGTGTGGTTGCTTACTGAGTCTAATTGTGTTGTTATTTTGTAGGATGGTATTGAGCCTATGTGGGAAGATGAGAAGAACAAACGGGGTGGTCGATGGCTAATTACATTGAACAAGCAGCAGAGACGAAGTGACCTCGATCGCTTTTGGCTAGAGACAGTAAGGCTTTAAAATTACAGACCAGCTTTAGGATGTATTTTCTTTGGTTTACTCAGGCTTCCTGTTCTAGAAAAGTCTTTGTGCTCACATGGCATTGTAAACACTAAAATTGGAACAAAATAGAAATTAGTATAGTCCTTGTTCAAGATTCAGATTCCTGGGGGTTTTGTTTTGGATGTAACTGGAAAGTATTGTGTTAATCAAAATAAGCCAAACTTAGAAAGAAATATGTAGCAGGTTTTCTTTCATATGTAGAACTTAGGTTTAAAATACATATATGTGTGTGTTTGTTACATCATGTGTGTTTATAGGTCATGAAACTAACAAGACCTAATGAGGTGGGAAATAGGCCAGTGAATACATGTAGTAGGGAGGGGATAAGAGAAAGGGAGCCGGCTGCGGGGAGTGCAAACAGTGACAGGTATGAAGATGCCATGGTGAAAATAAAAATACATGGAGACAGATGAAGGGGAGTGCTTAGGTGTAGGTGTGACCTTTCCTGCTGGAAGATCATCCCAACCCTCTTCTTAGAAGCAGTGTTCTACTGCTCTGCTGGGACTAGAGCCCAGGATCCTACTGCCTCCAGCCTTTGAGTGCTGTGCTTATATAAGCATGTGCTATATAGCAAATAACCTTTTTTTTCTACCATGGGAATATCATATACATGTGAATTCCATGAATGGCTTTTATTATTCTACAGGTCAGATAAAAAGTGATTGACATCCACTCCACCTTCTACAGTCAACTGCCCGTCATTTCATTAACCAAAAATGATAGGCTCTCACATTTTGTGATTAAACTTTTTACAACCCATTTATAGCATTGCTAATTAAAAATTATAAAATTTTGAAATCTCTAATTGAGCAGTAAAGTTGTTGATTAACATTCTTTAGTGTGTGTTTTGATATGGTTCTTTTAGCACTTTGGTTTTATGAAGCCATAGGCATTCTTGTCACCACTTGTACTCAATACCTGATTTATAGTTGACACTAACAAAGCGAATAAGCACTTACATGTGTGTATCAGTAATATTTTAAAGCGAAGATTTATTTACTCTTTTGGAGGAGAGTAAGGAAATCCCAGAAGACAGTGGTTCTCAGTGTTCCCAATGCTGCGACCTTCTAATACTTAATCATGTTATGCTGACCCCAACTATAAAATTATTTTTGTTGCTACTTCATAACTGTAATGTTGTTACTGTTAAGAATTGCTGTGTAAATACCTATGGTTTCTGATATGGTCTTAGGCAACCATATGTGAAAGGGTTGTCCCAAATGGGATGTGAACCCCAGGTTAAGGCCTGCTGCCGTAAGAAAAAGAACATTTAGGTTTTGTAGGTTGAAAAAAACTATGGCAATGATAGTGACAGTTGCTCAATAATGTTAAATGTGTTTAATGCCACTAACTCTGCTTTGAAACTGTTAGAACATGGCAGTTAAATGGGTAGCTGTTCTGTCATCTCGCTAATGATTGTTTGCCAACATGCTAAGCAGCTGAGCAGATGGATATTAATATGAGATCACTTTTGTTTGTGCCCAATTTGCAAAAAAAAGTTAAAACATTTGAATTTTTTAAAGCCAAGGCAAAAAGCAATATAAATTAGTAAAATTTAGACATTTTAAAAGTTCATAGGTTGGTCTGTGGCCCACAGGTCAGATGGGGCTTGCTGCCAATCTAACTGCCTGAGTTCAATTCCTAGAACCTACTGGGTGGAATGGGAGAACCAACTGCTGCAAATTGTTCTCTTGTATTAGTTTGTTATGGCATGCATGTCCTGCCTCCATCCCCAACAAAATAGCAACAACAAAAAATTAAGAATCAGTTATTTTTATTTATTTGCTTTGGGTTTTTTTTTTTTTGTCTCTGTAGATCAAAATGGCTTCAAACTTGGCAACTTGCCTTTGCCTGTTTAAGAAGTCAACTCTTGATTTAGAAGCTGCTTTAAGTTTTTAACTGTACACCTAGAAAAGAGACCTTTGCTTTCTTCACTGTTGATGATATATTTGATGTAATTTGGATTTTATTTTTCAATTTTTTTTTTTTTAGCTGCTGTGCCTTATTGGAGAATCTTTTGATGACTACAGCGATGATGTATGTGGAGCTGTTGTCAATGTTAGAGCTAAAGGTGATAAGATAGCAATATGGACTACTGAGTGTGAAAACAGAGACGCAGTCACACACATAGGGTGCGTTTTGCTCTACCTACCTACTTCTTGGACAGTATTAACTACATCTAGAAGTCTTTAAAAACTTAGGAGTTTACAGACTTATTTTCTTTGTAAATGTTTTCGTGAACACTTAGAAATTTGGACCCTGTTGACATTGAATGTGTTTGTCCTCTGTAGAATGGTTTTGCAGCAGTGGTGTCTGCGCTGTCTTCAACAGTTGAGTGCAGGTAGTGAGTCATGGTTCCTGTCCATATTTAGAACCCACATGTTTATAAGTTTTTGTATTTTGTTCTTGTAAGTTTTATTCTTTACAAATGTGATCATTCT